>NW_024097217.1:0-215517 GCF_016545835.1 Crotalus tigris | reverse complement strand
TTTTTGCTTACAGGCAAATGATTTTTTTGCAGATCTTCCAATGCACCATTGTTGCTACTTTGTCATGCCGCTGCTTGTACTCAGTTTGTGCAATCTTCTTGCAACAGCTTACCAAGTGGTCCACTGTTTCTTCAGCTTCTTTGCATAGGCGGCACTTACTGTCTGTTGCTGTCTTCTCAAGTTTGACTTTGTATGCATTTGTCCTTAAGGCTTGGTCTTGTGCAGCCCGAATTAGTCCCTCGGTCTCTTTCTTCAATTTTCCTGCTCTTAGCCAGTGCCAGGTTTATGTGTATACGCTTTCCCAGCTATTTTTTCATGTATTGGCCATGTATTGCTTTGTTTACCATGGCCCTATTCTGTTCTTCATTTGGTCTTTCTTGAGGCCAGTTTGGTCTCTCCAGTAGTTAGTAAACCTTCCCTGAATACTTAATTCAGGCATCTTTCATCAGTGTTCTTCAGATATTCTTCCAAAAGCCATTTTTCTTCTTCAACCATCTGATGTACTGTAGATTCCACGGCCCAACTATTTGCCTGGTAGATAAAGTCTTCAATGTCCACGCGTGGATGAAGACATGATTCATGTCATATTTTTTGGTTACTGCACTATCATTGCTTTTAGTTCTGCTTGAGTCCAATCCATTATTCCAGCTGTGTACCTAATGACTGGAATTGCCCAGGTGTTGATTGCCTTTATGGTATTTCCTCCATTGAGTTTGGACTTTAAGATCTTCTTCACTCTTTTGATGTATTCACCTCTAATCTTTTTCTTGACTTCAGTGTGCTTGATGTTATCAGCTTGAAGGATACCCAAGTATTTGTAGTAATCTTCCTCATCCAGACTCTTAATGTTATTTTCGTGGGGCATCTTGATTCCTTCAGTTTTCACTACTTTTCCTTGTTTGATAGTAAGTGTGGCACATTTGTCCAAGCCAAACTCCATTACAATATCTTGGCTATATATATGAACAGTGTTGAGCAGCGATTCTATTTCAGATGATGTTTTTCCATACAGCTTCAGATCATCCATGTAAAGGAGGTGGGATAGTCTGTCAGATGTTTTTGATGTTTGATAGCCATGTCCTGAGTTATTCAGTATTGTTGACAGAGGAAACAGTGCAATAACAAATAGTAATGGTGATAATGAATCTCCTGGAAATATTCCTCTCTTGATATTAACCTCTCCCAGCCTCTCACCATTGATCTGCAACTGTGTTTTCCATTGTGCCATCGATCTTTGCACAAATTTTCTGATGTTTCTACTGACTCCTGTTATTTCTAGGCACTTTATTATCCAATCATGTGGCAGAGAGTCAAATGCCTTTTTGTAGTCAATCCATGCCACATTCAGGTTGGTCTTCCTTCTCTTGCGGTTTTCCAAGATCATTTTGTCTATGAGGAGTTGATCTTTTGTTCCTCTGCTATTGGGGCGGTTTCCTTTCTGCTCAGGTGGAAAGAGATTGTTTTCAACTAGATGCTGTTGCACTGCATCATCTAGTTGAAAACAATCTCTTTCCACCTGAGCAGAAAGGAAACCGCCCCAACAGCAGAGGAACAAAAGATCAACTCCTCATAGACAAATCGATCTTTGCACAAATTTTTTGATGTTTCTACTGACTCCTGTTATTTCTTGGCACTTTATTATCCAATCATGTGGCAGAGAGTCAAATGCCTTTTTGTAGTCAATCCATGCCACATTCAGATTGGTCTTCCTTCTCTTGCAGTTTTCCAAGATCATTTTGTCTATGAGGAGTTGATCTTTTATTATTATTATTATTATTATTATCGATCATCGCACAGTCAGCCAGATGTTCAGACTGGATTTGGCATTTTGTCTACCTATCAAGTCCTTACCCAGGACCTGGGATAGGCAGATGTGGATGTTTGATGGTATTACAGATATCGTCGCAGGATGGAAGCAGTTCCTAGTAAGGCCGCCTTTTGCAATTGACTAATAGCGAATGTGTCAATGCCAATGGTGTTCAAGTGGTGCTCCAGTTGTTTTGGGATTGCGCCCAAGGAGCCTAGGACTATTGGTACTACCCTTGCTTGCTTTTGCCACAGTCTTTCTATTTCTATTTGTAGGTCTTTGTATTTTGTTATCTTCTCCAGTTCTTTCTCTTCTATTCTGCTGTCTCCAGGCACTGCCACGTCCACTATCCAGATTTTTTTCTCTTTCTTATCAACAATTGTTAAGTCTGGGGTGTTATGTTGCAGGTGCTTGTCTGTTTGAATTCTGAAGTCCCAGAGCAGTTTAATTTTATCATTTTCTATGACTTTCTCTATTTTATGATCCCACCAGTTTTTGCTTAAAGGCAAATGATATTTTTTGCAGATCTTCCAATGCACCATTGTTGCTACTTTGTCATGCCGCTGCTTGTAGTCTTCTTGCAACAGCTTACCAGGTGGTCCATTGTTTCTTCAGCTTCTTTGCATAGACGGCACTTACTGTCTGTTGCTATCTTCTCAATTTTGACTTTATATGCATTTGTCCTTAAGGCTTGTTCTTGTGCAGCCAGAATTAGTCCCTCGGTCTCTTTCTTCAATTTTCCTGCTCTTAGCCATTGCCAGGTTTTATTATTATCTGCTTTCCCAGCTATTTTTTTCAGGTATTGGCCATGTAGTGCTTTGTCTTCCCATGCCTCTATTCTGTTCTTCATTTGGTCTTTCTTGTAGGCCAGTTTGGTCTCTCCAGTAGTTAGTAAGCCTTCCTGATATACTAATTTCAGTGCATCTTCATCATTGTTCTTCAGATATTCTTCCAAAGCCATTTTTTCTTCTTCAACCATCTGATGTACTTGTAGCATTCCACGCCCACCTATTTGCCTTGGTAGATAAAGTCTATCAATGTCACTGCGTGGATGAAGGGCATGATTCATTGTCATTATTTTTCTGGTCTGCCTATCCATTGCTTTTAGTTCTGCTTGAGTCCAGTCCACTATTCCAGCTGTGTACCTAATGACTGGGATTGCCCAGGTGTTGATTGCCTTTATGGTATTTCCTCCATTGAGTTTGGATTTAAGATCTTCTTCACTCTCTGGATGTATTCACCTCTAATCTTTTTCTTGACTTCAGTGTGCTTGATGTTGTCAGCTTGAAGGATACCCAAGTATTTGTATATCTTCCTCATCCAGACTCTTAATGTTATTTCGTGGGGCATCTTGATTCCTTCAGTTTTCATTATTTTTCCTTGTTTGATAGTAAGTGTGGCACATTTGTCCAAGCCAAACTCCATTACAATATCTTGGCTATATATACGGACAGTGTTGAGCAGCGTTCTATTTCAGATGATGTTTTTCCATACAGCTTCAGATCATCCATGTAAAGGAGATGGGATAGTCTGGTAGATGTTTTTGATGTTTGATAGCCATGTCCTGAGTTATTCAGTATTGTTGACAGAGGAAACAGTGCAATAACAAATAGTAATGGTGATAATGAATCTCCTTGAAATATTCCTCTCTTGATATTAACCTCTCCCAGTCTCTCACCATTGATCTGCAACTGTGTCTTCCATTGTGCCATCGATCTTTGCACAAATTTTCTGATGTTTCTACTGACTCCTGTTATTTCTAGGCACTTGATTATCCAATCATGTGGCAGAGAGTCAAATGCCTTTTTGTAGTCAATCCATGCCACATTCAGGTTGGTCTTCCTTCTCTTGCAGTTTTCCAAGATCATTTTGTCTATTAGGAGTTGATCTTTTGTTCCTCTGCTATTGGGGCGGTTTCCTTTCTGCTCAGGTGGAAAGAGATTGTTTTCAACTAGATGCTGTTGCACTGCATCAGCTACTACACCAGTTAGTAATTTGAAAGTTGTTGGTAAGCAGGTAATTGGCCTGTAGTTACCTGGTGTTGCCCCTTTTGCTGGATTTTTCATTATTAGGTAGGTTTTCCCAGTTGTTAGCCACTTTTCAATTTCCTCCTTGTAGTATATTGTTGAACTGCTTGGCAATGAGTGGGTGTATAACAGTTAGATGTTTCAACCAAAACCCATGCAGTTCATCTTCACCTGGTGCTGACCAATTTTTGATTTTCCTTGCTCTTTTTTCTACCATTTTTGTTGTTATTACTAGTTCTTTCATTTCAACTTCTGTTTTATTTGCATCCACCTCTTTTAACCAAGCCGCATCCTTGTTGTATTTCTTTGGGTTATCCCATATCTGCTTCCAGAACTGCACTGTTTCTTCCTTGTCAGGTACTGACTGATTCCTTGCAGTTTCTCCATTGATGGATTGGTAGAAACGTTTCTGATTGGATTGAAATTGGAGGTTCTGCCTATAGTTTGCAATTCGAGCTTCATATCTACTGATTTTCCTGGCTATAGCTGTTATTTGTTGCTTTATTATTTCCAGTGCTTCCTTGATCTTCCTTGTTTCTAAGTGGTATTTCTTGATTAGGTATTCTTTGGTCTTCTTGTTCTTCAGCTTCTTTTCTTTCATCTGTTCTAGCTTGCTTGCATGTGATCTTAACTTGCTGATCTTATTTTCTAGTCTAACCTTCCATTTTTCTGGTGCACTGTTTGTTTGTTTTTCTTCTTTGTTGATTTTGCACCCCAGGTATTCTGTTATAACTGCAGCTGTGCTGTACATTAGTTGGTTTGTTTCTTGCAATGAATTGGTGCTTATACTTGATATTGCAATATTTATTATTATTATTATTATTATTATTATTATTATTACTACTACTATTACTACTACTACTACTACTACTACTACTACTCAGGTTGATGCAAAGAACTTCTTTCTGAAATTGTATGATTGATGTTTCGATTACAAATTCAGATCTGGTTGATCCTTGTATGGGAGATCTTGTACGGGCTCTAGACTGCACTGAGAGATTTTTAACAAATTCACAACCATCAGTGTGTGGAGATTTTGACTGCATAGCAAAACTTTATATTATATTCTTATCTGTCCCTTCTATGAATCATAGATGTATGATTATATATGTAGGGGTTCTGTAACTGGAACTAGAAAAAGAAACAAATTGTGTAGCCTTGCCTAACTATTGCTATCTCGCTTTTGTAATCAGCATTTGCGTCAGGGACAAATTTCATGCAAGTGTGGGAAACATGTACAGGGATGTGATGCACTGAAGGAGGGAATAAGGGAGTGTACAGGAATGATTGATGTCTTCATTTTATTGTAATAACTCTGTTGTCTGATTTTGATTGGCTAAATTTTTTTTTATAAAGCAATGCTACTAACTTTCTAAGGTGTGGCACTTCTGAACGCAACTTCTGCCACTATTCAGATTGTGTTCCCACCCAGGACTTATTTCGATCAAAAATAAAGTGTACCTTTAAGAAGCCTCTGCTTGAATTTTCATGATTGGATTCTTATGATTTCTCAGGTTTTGCCAAGGGCCAGTGACTTTACAATATTTATGTTCAACATAGCTTCCATTATCACCTTTAGGATAGATACATCAAGTCAAGTTCGGATTGACAAAAATATAAATTTAGAAAAGTAACAAAATATCACGATTTGTAAATGGAAGTTGAAAATTTTGGAAGAAAAAGTCAACTATAATGTCCAATCAGAGTTTTTGAAACTCTACCAAAGAGATTCACCAAATATTTAAAAGTTTTCAATTTCACTTGACACTATCAACTTTACAGATGCTTTTTGTAAGTTAGCTTAAAACATAAATATGAACCTTATTAAGATGTGCTCATGGAAAAATCACCAATATGCTAACAGGAAAACCATCTGTGAACAGATACCTCTCCCAGGAACCTTTATTTAGACAGATGTATTTTAAAGAGCTAGGCCTGTTTTTAAAAAGTGCAATATTCCAAGCAAATTTTTTTTTTAAAAAAGTATATTAAACGCTATAGTAACTTTCATTCAATCTCTGACAAGAATAAATGTTTATTTATTGTTTGCCCTAGATAATTATTAATAAATAATTTGGAATTATTTATTAATTATTTCAATGTTGAAGCTACCCACCTCCATAATAATTTTAGACCGCTTATAAAAATAAACATTAAAAAGCATATCCCCCCCCAAATGAAGACAACTGACCAGAGACAAAACTCAAAGAGTAAAACAGTAAAACCTTCCAGAAAAATAACAAAGGGGCTCGAATGACTATCCTGGTCCATGGCCTGAGTAAGTATAATATAATATAAACTCAGTGATGAACCAGATGCAAAAGTTAATAAATTTATTTCAGTGTATTAAAAGGATACATATCTGAAGTAAAAAAAAACCCAGGTATTTATGGGTGTTATATTCACTGATTATTTAGAAATGGGTCCTACTTAAGTCATTGATGGCATCTTTGGAATTGATCCTTTTCCAGCCAGTCATGCTGTATTTTTTACAAAGTAAATTGCTATGATACTGGCATGCAGTTGAGAATACTTCTGTTCATCCATGGAATTTGAACTTTTCTTTCCATTCTGAGCTGACTTTCATTGAAATAGTAATACCTGACTTTCACTAAAATGCCACATTGCTGCTTGGCTACATATGCCTGCTTGCTTTAAAAAGGAGGACACACACATACACAAACACACAAACACACACACACAAACACATAAACAAACAAACACACACACACACACACACACAGAGAATATAATATATTATTTGGTCATGATTTAAGCCACATGCTGATTTAGTCAGCTAGGGATGTCATCTAAAATTAACTATGAAATCGCCTGAGTTATAGTTCAATCCAAATGAAATAAATTATTTTTAGTAAAATCTCTTCGGCTGTTAAAATGAAAGCCAGGAGAGTGTTGATCCATATACTGTATTCACACTAGTGAGATAATATTTTAGCTTCTTGCATTGCAGATGTAGAAATTGGTAAGATAGTATTTCTCAATTTCCTGGTACATAGGGTTCAGCCAAGATGGAGAGAATTTCATTCAATCTCAAAATCATTCTTTATATGGCAAAAATTCTGTGCCATCATAAATTCTGGGCATCATCATATTAAATACTTATTTCAATTTTTACTAGTGGGAGATAGTAAAGCATTTCTTTATTTAGGGGAAATGTTGAAAAAGGTAGTGGCTTGAAACTTGACATAAAGATGGAACTATCAGATACAAGCACTCATGAGCCATATAAACTGGTCATATTTACTTAAAGAGGGATTTTTTTTTCTTAAATCAATGAAGGGAATGACTAAATCTGCCATGTGCTTACTGTAAAGCCTTTGCGATACATCCAGGCGCACTTTTTTAATCTGTCATTTTCCAAAAATGTTCTTCTTTATTTGCTCATCCTTTGGGCTTGTCCCACTTGAAAGAAAGATACAGATTTTATTCAGCTATTTATCTTATTTTTGTTTATGGTTAGGTACTTTCAAATGAATCCAGAAGCCTCTTTCTTTGTATTTTAGCCAAGCACACATCTTCCTCCTTCTCTTTTTAGTAGAAAATTGATCAGCTCAAGGCTCAATATTTTTCCAGTGTCAGACACAGTAGAAAGGGAACAATCTTTTTCAAAAATTCTCTGCAAATGTGTCATCCTGATGCAGTTGTTTGTCTGCCATGACTGAACAGAGCATATGGACTATAATGCAGAGCAATAAACTGAGTCTCTTTCAGAGCACATTTTTGGCTGCAAGTGTGGGATGACAGATGTGCTTAAATCATTGTAAATAAATCTACCACAGGTTAGTTTTTAGATAATCCAGAACTTATTGGTAAATTATATTTTGGATTTTAAAAATGACTTAAGGAACATCTGTATAATTCTTCTGTCAGATTCTGCCCTGACTTAATGAATTCAGGTAATAAATTATCTGGTTTATAGTAAGGCAAACATCCGTGATATCTGCCAACAGAATAACTGAGTGTGCCCATATAAAACAAGTTAAAGCACAACAAAATATGTTTCATTCATTCTCTATTCATCCAAACTTCCTTTCCTTCAATGAACCATGGCAGATTCTCAGGCTGAATAAATGGGAAATAATTACTCTTCTTTATCCATTCTTCATGTTCATAATGAAAGTAAATAATGAATAATAAAAAGCCATACTTGAGGGCTGCATTGATTTTAGAAACTTTTTGAGTAAGGCAGCAGTGCTCCCTGTGCTACAATCCAATCTTCCTTTAAAACTGGATTATAGGACTAGAATCTTACAAACAAGAGACCCACACAACAAGCATGTGCCATATTATCTATTACTCTTCTATAATGCTATAGATAGAACTTGAACCTGAGATCATTCATCATCTGAGAAGCACCATCTCATTGAACCTATGAGCCTAATGTGGAACTTGCCCTAAAGCAGGGGGTCAAACTCAGTTTCACTGAGGGCCGCATCAGCATTGTGGTTGCCCTTGGGGGGGCTGAGTGGGTGTGGCCAGGGTGTAGCGGCCTACTGGGTGGGCGTGGATGGAGTGGATGTGGCCTACTGGGTGGGCATGGCCAGCTCTACATCGTTTGCGTCAAGGGTGCCTGGGGGGGGGCCTGGGCAGGAGTGGGACAGATCTGAGGGTCTCTGGCAGAAGGGGGTGGGATTGGGGCAAGCTCCAAGGCATGGTCCATTTCTTCATTCCTCACAAAGGGTGACACCTCCCCAGCATGCACCCAGGGGGTGGGGCCAACGCAGCAGAGGCTGGTTCCTTGCTGTTTCCAGACAGCCTTGTGGAGCTAAGACTGAATGTGTTTCAGCATAGATGGCCACCACAAAATTGTACATTGGTTCCCGGCCGGCCTGGGCCAGGGCCAAGGCAGCAGGGGGCCATTCCTCACTGTTTCCAGGATGGCTTCGCAGACCACATGAAACCACTTTGCAGGCCTCATCTGGCCCCTGGGCCTTGTGTTTGACATGTCTGCCCTAAAGAGATGGCAACTGCCTCAGAGTAGAACAAAATAGTTTTGTCTAAAAGCTGCAGATGACATGGTGCTAAAGCTCTGCTTCTCCAAGACAGTTTGCATGGCTGCACTGCCAACATATGTTTACAAGTGGGCTGCAGGTGAGCCAAGAAGAATGACATTCTTTTTTGCTCATGCTAGAAAGCAACATCCAGTGCCAGCAAAATACTTTCCAGATTGAGAAAGTACTTTTCAACAAGGATGCAAGCCCCAGCAAACAAACTTATCAAAGAAATCAGATTTTTCAAATATCAAATCAGAACAAGAGGAGGAGGCCAGGTCTCCCTTCTAAGATCCAGAGTATTGTGATGTTAAGGTGACCAACCTTTTTACAATGAAAAGGAGAACACAAATAAATTGAAGAAAAAAATATTGTAAATAAAAGAAACATTTTATTCATTGCAACAATAATATAGACAACTTGCATGTGCAAAGTTTGCCAGCCGGGAGTTTTGGCGCGCTAAGCAGCAATTCCTATTGGCTTTCGAAAGCCAATAGTGGGAGTAGCACAGCTCATGCAAAAGTTGAAAAAAAAACCATCAAAAAAAGGTGCCGGAACGCCGTTCTGAGCGTTCTATGAGGGAAAAAAAAAGCCCTGCAGATTAGTCTTCAAATATCGAAAAGAAGGACATAAAGGAGGACACTTTTTGAGGGAGGACAGAACTTACAAAAGGAGGACTGTCCTCCCTAAAGGAGGACGGTTGGTCACCTTAGACTGTGCCAGTGAGTCCTTCCAGGAGAGACAGCTGCAGAGCTTGTTCCAGATTTTGCTGGGGCATGATTTTGTTCCTGATGGAGAGTCTAGAAAAGAAACTCAGTCCTCATTTGGCTTCTTGTTCATAGATATCCTGGCATATTGCCAAAACCTTCATGGAAACGTTCTATAGAAACCAATAGACCTATAGAAGTCTACTATCAATCTGGTTAGACTTTTTCTTGGTTTTAGCCATACTGATTTCAAGACTGCAATTTTAGAAAGAGGATTAAATGGTGAATTTGATTTAGTTTAAAAAAAACCCCACAACTTAACTCACCAACAAACCCACCTGACACTGTAAAATGTGATATATGTATATGCAAAGTGAATCCCATTGCATTCAGCACTATAGCAATAAATGCATTTTAAGATTTCAGCCTACATTTTGGGGATTGCCCTGGAAGAATATTCAGAGGCTTCAATTGGTGTAAAATGTGGAAATGTGGGTAGTGTGAGGTCATTTGGCAACAAGTGCTAACCAGGCCTAATCCGGCTTAGATTCCAAGATCAGACAAAGTGTTTAGTATAGCTATAGACGGTCAGGGTAGTCTTCCAGCTTTCTATTTTCACCACGACTTTGTGAGGAGGATTGAGTTGAGAGAAAGTGATTGACTCAGAGTAATTTTTTTTAAAATGTGAACACCATTATTAAGATATTAGACTGTTGGTGGAGATGAAAGATTTTCAAAATCTTTAAAATAATGGGAAAAATGAGCGAAAGGGAAGAGAAGCAAAGAAGGGCATTTGGGGAAAAACTTAGAAATAAATAAATAACACAGAGATAAATAAATAAAAACATCCAACAGATTAGTAAAGTAAGTAAAGTAAAATTAAGTATTTGAATGTTGTTTTCCAAAATCACTTCAGAAAGAAGTGATTTTCAGAAGAGGGTGAGGGAAAAAGGTGTGTGTATGTGTGTGTGTGTGTGTGTGTAACTATTTTTATCTATTTTATTTATTTATTCAAATATTTATGTACCACCCATCTTTCAAACAACTTTGGGTGGCTCACAATCAATGTCATTTGGTAAATTTGAAATACTGTCACTATTAACTGCTTCTCTGTCTTCTGACATTTAATTTTTATCAATTTCATGGACTGGTAAAATGTGAAGTTTGCCATTTCCTCTTTTAATTCAATTTTTGAAAGAAAGAAGAAGAACAAGAAGAGGTAGCCTTAGACAATTATTGTTAGGTGCAAAAGATCAGGACCACATGTGAAATTCCAATTAAGCTAATTTATTACTAAACACACTATGCACAAGAATCTACTCAACTAACGGTTAGCACTATCTTGGCATTAAATAAAGGTAAATGTAACTCAAGATGGGTTAGATTTGATCCATTTATGGCTACATAGAGACTCTAGGCTGATTGCTCTTTTGACTTTATCCCTAGATTCTGCCACTCTTTCTCCTACAATTTTGACCTGCCTGAGTTTCTCAAAGACATTTAGATCAGGATAGTATATTGATCTCTAGCAAATTTGAAGTCATCATGATCAGAAATTCTAATGTGACTATCTCATTTTAGCTCACCTGAGAACATTCTAACAGGAACCTAATTTTTCCTCAGTATGCTGAATATTAAACTGTAAAATATTTCTTCTAGAACTTAAGTTGTGAATTAAAAAGAAATTGCTGTAATTAAATATTTTATCTAGTTACCATGTGTGATTCTTTTTTAAAGGTATCAGCTGGCATAAAATGTTGGGGATATCCTGGTGCCTTTCTACAGTTTATTTTCTATCTCAGTCATAATATTAACAAAATTTCTCATCTTTCTCTGATGGAGTCATTCTTCCAGGTTTTATAAAACTGGTGATATTTTTTTTTTATTCCAGGAGTCTCTGTGTTTACATGTGTTTAACATGGTTCAATCTTATAGAAGCCAACATTAGTGGCTTCTATTAATGAATATTTTTCTATTTTTTTTATAAAAAAAACAAAACAAAACAAAAACCCACCAGTGAATATTTTTTTTTATCTTTAAAAGAAGAAACATGCATCATATGAGGTCTATAAATATTGCTAATAAATTTGATGAACATTTCTTCCTAAACCCCATTCCAGTTGTTTCACATTGTAGTTCTTCTGTGATCACATTTTGTATTTAGGTATTGGCTATGATAGAATAGCAGCCCACTCAAATCAGTTATGTGAAAAAGAGATCCAACAGGGTTCAATTTCATATGTAACCTGTTGAAAAATTGCTATAAGAATATGAAAACTCAGCTCAACAATGTTTACTATGCTCTCACTAAAACTGTAAAATCTTTTAAATTGTTTTTACTAGTAGTATTAGATCAAGTTAGAGCAAAGCAAAATCATCATTATCATCTCAGAGGTTGCCACAAGGAAAAGGGAGTCAAACTATTCTCCAAAGCGCTGGAAGGCAGGACAAGAAGCAACGGATGGAAACTAATCAAGGAGAGAAGCAACCTAGAACTAAGGAGAAATTTTCTGACAATTAAAACAATTAATCAGTGGAACAACCTGCCTCCAGAAGCTGTGAATGCTCCAACACTGGAAGTTTTTAAGAAGAGACTGGACAGCCATTTGTCTGAAATGGTATAGGTTTCCTTCCTGAGCAGGGGGTTGGATTAGAAGATCTCCAAGGTCCCTTCCATCATCATCATCATCATCATCATCACCACCATCACCATCACCACCATCATCATCATCATTATCATCATCATCAAAAATTCAGATGTCCAAGATAAGATAACCTAAATGTAAAGACTTCTAAGAAGGTAAGCAATGCCTATTTTCATAATATTGTGGAAAGTATTTTTTTATTACTTATGTGCCATCGTAGCAACTACATAGATAAATTTTCTCCAGGAATATTTGTCCCCACACCTGGTCTTTGAGGCTTTTCAGTGGTAGGAAGCATAGCCTCTTGGTATTTTGAATATCCAAATGATTGGAAATTTTACCAATCTTAGCAAATTGAAGATTTCAGTTGCTGATTTATTGCATGGTTTTGAAAGAGATCAGGTGTATTTTTTTGAATACAAAGTGCTTGAATTTCCACAAAAATAGGTCATCACCAACTGTTTAACAAATTTCCACCTTCCATGCATATTAAAAATATAGAAAGGACGAAAGTTATCATTTTGGAATCATTCCTACTTAAAGGATGTTTGGCTGTTAATTACAAGCATTCCTCCTGCTGTAATGAATCCCAATTATTTTGGTATACACTTACAACTTTACTTCTTAGTACAATGTATTTTTCCCACCTTCTCCTTCCCCCAGCAGGCCTCCCATTTCTCAAAAGCAAATTTGGAGGATTTAGAGAAAGATTATATGGAGAGTACAAATTTCTTCTTCTGGCAGAATATATTGAGTAGAAACGCTGTAACTAGTTCAGTACAGCCATTATAAATGAACTTGGAATCTAGTTTCAAAACAATGCCCGTAAGCCCTGAAAAAATGTTGGAAATACTAATATAGGGAATTGGTAAAGGATTTTTTTTTTTTATTAACTATGTGTCAAGCCCTCCCGGGCTTGACACACAAAAAGGGGGGGGGACAGCCTGGTGACAGAGGAGGAGAACCAGCACAGAATCTAAGCAGCTCACCGTTTTGGAAGAAAGAGTGAGCCACAGATCCTCCGGTGGCTGTTCTGAATGCTGGAGAAGCAAAGGAACGATTCCGGACACCATTAGACACCGCACATGCACAGATAAGCTGCCGCACCTGTGCAGAAGAAGAACGAGCTGCCGAACAGCTGACGAGCGGCAAGCCAGTGCACAGCTGATGGGCGGTAGCTGGCAATTAAGCATAACAGTCAAGGGCGTCCCAGAGAAGCCTCAGGGATGGATGAGGTTTCTCTGATTGCTGCCGGTGCTGATTGGGAGATGAGAGGGCAGGGTTGTAGGTTGTTAGGCAGAGATGTAACGGGTTTGTGGCTGAGGATTAATTGGTGAAGGGTGGGGTAGTAATTGGTGAAGGGTGGGGTAGTAATCACAAGAGTATATTTAAACAGAGCTGGGAAGCAGTTGCTCCCAGCGCAAACTTTGTAAAGCATAGAACCTGATTTCTAAGTTCTGTGTGAACGTTATCGCTTTACCTCAAGTAAACTGGAGTTTGTTGGACGAAGGTGTTCCTGTGTTTTCCTTTTCCTGTAAGTGTTCGGTCGGAAAACTGACACTATGCCTGATACCACAAGCTCTTCTAAGAAATTTGCTTGAAATTGATGATAGAGCTGACACAATTGCAGGATACAACCCAGTAGAGTCCAACAAACCTAACTTGGTATAATATTATCAAAATCCTAGATGTGTAAATGTGATCCTTCCTTTTGTAAGAAAGATCTGTTGAAGCATATCTATAGCAACATCAAGCTTTCAGCTCAGGTTCTGAAAATAAAACATGTTAAGGCTGTATTTGTTGAGTTCTTGATACAGATCCATTGGCTGTTATGCTGGGTGAATGAGATATACTGTAAATTAGACTGAGACTCACCAATAGTTTTAGCAGAAAGACTGCATTTATAGATAACATATAATATTCAAAATGTCAAAACTGAATGGAAAAAACCCCTAAGTTTAAATAAATCAAACCAACAGCTTACAAATGCATATGAATTTACAGTTTCAGAAAAGACAGCTTGAATGTCTATGGCAAATATTTTTTTTGCAACCAAAGTTTTACTAAAGATGTGTCATAAGTATAATAATGTATTATAAGTATAGAAAGAAAATTATCTGTGGACTATAAACATTGAAACATGTGTTTTCTATATGAGTTTCATAGGATGAAACATCCAGAACAAAGATTTTTAGGGTTATATATTCTTCAAACCTACTGTGAACTGTTGAGTAGGAGGACACGGTTTCATTAGAGTTTGTTCAAACATTGTGTTACTTAAAGAAGTTGTCAAAGCTTCAAGAGAAAAATTGTGGCAACAAGGTTGTAGTGTTAGTTCCCATTATATTATCACAATCGTTTTTCTTTGCTTCTGCCAACTTCTATTTCAAGAATATTTGGCATGTAATATTCACACAGCATGGGCTGCATTCATATCTTCTTCAGTCCCATTATCCAGTATCATTTCACAGATATGGCTGAGAGAAGATTACAGTTGAACCAAGATATGGTGGCACATTTTTCTGGTCCAAATATTAGGCAGGCTAATAAAATATTTAGTATGTTCCCAAAGCTGGCAACTTGGATACGATCCCTTCTTATCATGTTATGAAGGAACTGCCTGCATGTTCTATCCTCTTTGGCAGCCTGGAGCTATTTAGCATGGGAAGCAGACTTGCTATAGTCTTTGCATTGGGGATCTCTCTGAGAACTGAACTGTAATGGGAGCTCCAGTTTGGCTGGGGCCTCCTGTTGGAGCATACTTAGTCTAATGACAATTCCAGGATTGGACTCAAGCGCACTGACTATTTTGGACCAACCACTTGCTTTCCCTAGAAGTTGGCTCAGTGCAACAATTTCCTCTGTGTAATTTATCATTTCAAATTCTTTTCAAATGTCACCATCACCCTCAAACCAAAACTATCCTATTACCTTAGCAAACAAGTTAGCTTAACCATACCCATCTAAGGAAATCCAGCAAAATGCTCCCTGCAGTATGATGGGTCACACGTGCCTTTGGTGGGCAGACTTCTGTGTTATTATTTCAAATGACTGGGGCCAGCCTTCATTTTGGTCCACTTGAAGTTTGCCTACAGTAAAACACGGTAATTCTAGTAACTGTATATTATGTAGGATGACTACTGAATTGTCAACCACGCAGGATGGAAAATACCTCTTGAGTTTATTGTGGTTTTTCTTCATCTACATTATTTTTCTTCAGTTCTTGCATGTGCACTCAGTTCCTACCCTTGGAGGGAATATATTGTGTTTTCTTTTGTTGGTAAAAATAGATTAGACTTTTGAGATGTAGACAGAATTGCCTGTTTTAATTTAGGATTGTCTGATTTATTTCAGGATTGGGTTATTCCAATCAACCCCACACACAATCCCCCAGGAGTAAAAGTCTACTTGAAGTTGGACTTGCTTCCAGGTGATTTTATGGACATGCACAATATTATTATCCTTGACAACAAAATGGAAATGGTTTTGGTACTTCTTTTTTCTGGAATGTTTTCCCAATTTTTTAGACTTAGATTACAGTTCTGGCTATCTCTTAGCTGAGCATTAATTTAGAGTGGTACTTCTTTTCTAGACTGGTCATGATTGACTAGGTTTCTCCACCTAGGTGGACTCAAAATTTAATGGAACAAAGCTTGTTTCCATTTTTTAAATCGAAATAAAAACCAAATTAGGTGTCTTAAAGTTACAATAGTCTTAACGTACTTATATTATTCAACTTTTACAAAGTCCCCAAATCAGATTGAAAAGCATGGCCTTACATCCTTTCATGACATTATTGCAAGAATACTATACTCCCCCTAGGCTGACATTTTTTATTTTAAAAAATTGTCCCTAGCCATAAAAAGATTGTCTGCTCTTATTCTGGATAATGAAGACAAAAATCCAATTTATTGAGCGACATCCCACCTAAAATATCTGGAAGGCAAGATGGAGAAATAAACTTCAGATTTTGGTCTTGTTCCTACTTCATTATGGGTCATATGGGCCCCTGGGACACTGGAATGGAACATAAACCACAAAGCAAAATGAAGACTAAAGTAAATTCAGAAGAGACTGATCAGAAAGGCAGATAGTGGATATTAGAAAAAGAAAATATTGACTTTGCTCACTTTATATCCTATTAATTGAATATGGAAATATCCATCTTTTGGGGACCATCAATAATGATTTGCCTCAGTATTATTGAGGACAGGTCAGGATGGGAAACATTTATTTATAGAGCCACCAGAAGTTAATTTCTACTCAGTAACTTCTAGCTTTTTGCTATCCTACCCACTAGCATATTTCTAGCCCTCTGGGTAGAATCCACCCTTCTGGATTTGTTCTTGCTCTGAGTTTTAGAAAATATGAATTTTATTTCTGCTATTTATGAGTTTCACTGTGGCTCCTTATGTCACTGAGGCTTTACTGTTATTTAAGTAGCTCTACATTTTCAATTTGATCAAAGGTAATTTATTTGGTTATGGGAAGAGATATTGGCCAGAATCTTAAGAACCATAAAATCAGTTTTATGTTTTTATGGGTTGATGACAGTAGCTCCCATTCAATCATTCTCTGTAACAACCTGCTTTTGAAATTGAGGCTATCTTCAGAGGAAGCTATGATAGAGATCAGAGTTTCTTTGTCTGTTGTTCTTATAAGAAAAAGAAAAAAAGAAACTATCATTATACACCTCATGTCGAGTACATCCAAACTTTTGAAAATACCTAAACTGGACCCAGACTGTTCGTTTGAACTCCAGCCACAATTAAGTAACAATAGTAACAGTAAAGAATACTAAAGAGATTACTACTAGTAGTAGTTTAAAAATCAGATGTAAAAACATTCATCCTTTCTACACAGAATTTATTCTTGGTTAATAAGATTTCCTTAATGTTCAAATCTTCTGCTCACAGTGGATAACAAAAGGATTGAATTAACTGTTTCTTCAGTAGATTTACTCTGTTTTATCGAATGATCATCCAGAACAGAATTACAGGGGGGGGGCAGATGGGATGGGAGAAACATTCCTTTCTTTTATCTGTTAATAGAATTAGTTCAGTTGAGAGAATAATATTGAATTCACGCTAAGATGCTTTGTTGTCCAGATAAATCCTTTCTTTACCTTGATAAATATTGAAGGTAAATAATTATCTACAGTAAGTCATCACCCATACTACTTTTTGTTTTGTAGATCATTCATTTATTTTTATGCTTCAGTTTATTCCTTAGTTTTAATTCCATTTTATCTTTCTCTTGTTGTCTTCCAATGGATTGTTGAAAATGTTTAATTTCATATTTCCATGAGAGTCTATAGTTGTGTTTGATTCTTCATCCTGAATGTATTACAAAGCTCAGTTTAAGAACTAGAGAGGATTTGATGACCTAAAAAAGAATTCAAAGTCTGCAGATTTCCATACTTATACAATTATAGAAAAGAATTCAAAACCCCTAATAGTCTGTCTTTAAAATTGATTTATACAGCCACTCATCAACTGCTATGAAGTGAGGAATAAAAATACAGCATCTTCTCAAATGTAAGGAAATAAATTTATTCATGAAAATGCCCCAAGCACTTCCTTTTCCTTCTTTTATTTATGTATTATCCATCCAAATAGTTTTTCTTTATTCCTGCTTGTGTTGGCTCATGTCCTTAACATACAGTGTTCTATCATTTTTAGGAACAGTACTAGTAGAGATGGGCCTGCTGGAAAGACCATGGAAACTATTTTTGTATAATGGAAAATGATTGTGTGAAAAGTTCATAGTCAATGATCTGTAAGTTTCATCTTGCCAGCTCAGCTAGTGACTTTCTCAAGATGGGGAGGGAGGATAGGAGATGGAATCACATCAGTTGTTAAAGAGTTTCACTGTCTATCAAGTTCAAGAAAGCAAACACTCATGGAAAAAAAAAAAGATTGCCTCGACAGAATCATCGAGGAATGCAAAAGCACACAAATATGGAGAAAATAAATCAGTCATTAAAAGGCAATTAGACAGTTTTAACTTTTTTTCTCAGAAGAATATGCTGGCAGTAGTTGATTACTTCTAGGGACAAAGACAGCAGAGATTGAAAGATTGGTCAGAAAAATGTTGAGATCTCCTCCAGCTTTTCTATTTGCTACATAGCATGGCAGACAAGGACCCACCTTGCCAATATGTTTTGCCAACCCTCTTATTGCCCCGCAAACTTCAGTGATTAGAGACCCCAAAGTTACTTCATTCTACGAAGACAAATCAATATTGATTCTTCCTAGACCTGCCCAGAAGAGATAAAGCTTGCCAATGTGGTCTTTTTCTAGCCTGGAACATATAAAACCAGAAGTGAGGGGGGCATTACAGAAGAAGTTAAGTTTGCCAATGATCAGAGGTAATGAAGGACCCATCCAAGAGCAAATCAACTATCATTCTTACACCCCGTTGACATCACAAAAGAGTGCATAAAAAAAAAGCAAAGCTCACTTTTTCAAATGTCTTTGAATGTTGTAAAATTAGAGCAGGACACTTTGTGTGTCAACTTTGCAGCATTGGACCATTTGGAATTTGTTGTTTTATCCTTTCCTCATCCCTGCTATCTTTGCCTTAAAGAGGTGCAGAAGGGGAAATATTTCAAAAATGTATTACAGTCAAACTCTTGGAGGTAGAAAGTTTACCATCCATGCTATTTTCATTCTAGTCTGCCAAAATTGGAATCAGTTGCAGGTGTTTTTGATGCATAACCTTAAAGGTGGAAGACGATTTTTAAAAATGTGAATCTTGAAGGAGCTTTAACTAAGCCATTTTGTCTTCAACTCAAACTTTCTGTCCTCAGAAATTTGATCTGAATCATGGCTTTGAATCTTGTACCTACACTTTAGATCAGTGTTTCTCAACCTTGACAATTTTAAGGCATGTGGACTTCAACTCCCAGAATTCCCCAGCCAGCAATGCTGGCTGTGGAATTCTGGGAGTTGAAGTCCACATGCCTTAAAATTGTCAAGGTTGAGAAACACTGCTTTAGATTAAGGTAGGTTTTATTTGCACAGAGAGTTTTGTTTTCTTCTTCCTTACTGGGAAGCTCTGTTCAGATATACAGTACCTCTCACTTTTCACTAGATGGCAGCATGTTGTGCCTCGGACATGGATTTTGTTACTGTACTGAAATTAATTTGGTTATTTTATATGCCACTTGTCTCTTAAGTTAACCATTAATATATGTGGGGCAGAAGGAATGAGTAGATAGTGCAGAAAATAGCATTCCTTGAGGCAAAGCCTCCCAGAATTCTATGAGATGAAATGCCAACACATCTGGATAACATAAGGTTGAGGAAAGATGGCATGAAAAATCATGTCAATATTCATATTATATTAATTGTTATGGGCTAGAACTTTAAATGTACTTTCCCTCTCTTCCTTTTTTAATTTTTTTCCAACAAACACACAAACAGAGAAAGGGGGGGAACACGCACATGCAGTACATGTAGGAAATTACTTGGCCAGTTATGAATTTATTATTGGTGTTTTCTCAGAATATTAAAGAACTGAGAGTAAACTGGTAATAATAGTTCTTTCCAAGTCACTTGAACCTAAAAATCCTCACCCTACTCCCTCTGTCCTGGTTGGTGGCAGCCTGCTCACTTACTCTGCCTATATAATGAATGTCTTATTATGAAATGAGAAGCTGGGGGTGGAAAGGAAAAAAAAATGGGAAATAGATTGCAAAAATAAATCTAAGAATGTACACAGAGCCCTTTATTTTATGCTGAGAATGGGAAGCTACCATAGATATGGGGGTTTAGGTCATAGTAACATTCTATCAAAACAATGAGATACGTTTGTAGGATGGGAACTTAGATTTAGTTCTTTAAAATAAAGTTTCTGACCCATCTCCCCCCACCTCCCACCTCCCAAGAGATAATTTGGACTTTAAAAGAACCTTTGAGGATCCAGCCATGTGGAATGCAATGTCTTTTAGTAGATCATTGTTGACATAATTGATGAATATATAATTTCATACCCCATTCTTTCTTTTTTTCTGGTGATTTTCTTGGCTGTAGAGACTATCAGGCTGCAAAATCTCTATATATACAAGAGTAAGATGTTGTATACATTTACTAATACATAATCAGTTGCATACTCTACTATATACAATAACATATATTTTCCTAGAGATTTATTTTCATGTTTTATCATTTTATTTCCCAACAGCATGAAGTAATCAGAATAAATATGCTCTATAAGCCAGACTCTTAAATTAATCAAATGGCTTCTCCTCCTTTAGCTTGAGGAAGTGGTTTCTCAACCTAAAAGAATTTTTTTCTTAAGTCATTCTTTTTTCATCCATTGATTTCTGTTACCCAGAATCCTTTATAGTATTTCCAAGGCTCAGTAGCTATAAAAAATGAGATTCCTTCAAACTTGCATGTACAAAAGTCTACCTAGGAAGAAGATATATATAAAAATGTAGTACATAATTAAGTAATCAGCTGTTGAATTTTGTGCCCACCTTCAGAAGTGTAAAATATATATTCTAGTCCTATACAAAAACAAGATAAACTCCTTGTATTATACAGGGTGCATTGGAAATCTCACCTATAAATCTCACACTTTTCCCCCAGTGGTCCAACTATTGCCCATAGGCATTACTAGACTTTTTTCCATTTCTTGTTTCTCTACTTCCATGTTTTGTACCTCCACTATTGTAGTGTGCTGTCTTCTGGATTCTCAGTTACCTTGGAATTAGAATGAGACCCTACAAAAAGGCATTCCGTTGGTCAACGTATTTTCCTCAGAGCAGATGAAATGTTCCACTTAACAATCCATTACAATTTGTGTGGTAAACTGAAAAAGCTTTATTTTTACAACAAATCCCACCCCCACCCTCAAAGGGAACAAGTATTAAAGTTGCTCTCATAATTGTGGTAGGTCATTCCATACTGGTGATTTGTAGCTTATTCTAGAGCAGGGTTGGGGAACCTTGGCTCTTTTATGACTTGTGGACTTCAACTCCCAGAATTCCTGAGCCAGGAATTCTGGGAGTTGAAGTCCACAAGTCATAAAAGAGCCAAGGTTCCCCAACCCTGTTCTAGAGCCATTGAACCAATCCAAAAGTAATGCAGACAGACCTTGTGTCACTTCAGCAATGGCTGAGTGATGCTATGAAGATGTGTGAATTTTCTGCAGAACAGAGAAGATTCCTGTCCTTGTAGTCAGGACCTGTTACTTATATAAAAAATAAAGGTGGATTTTGCTGACCAAATTGCTTTCACTCACTTCAAGTATTGCCTTTAAATAAGCAGTTTTAGATTCTTTTCTGGGGATACAATAAGTCAAAGAATACCTTTTAGTGCTATGTGAGGAAAGAATGAATTTAAACATGATATGGAAATATTTAGCAAAGATAAAACATCCTCATCCTCCAGATATCCTGAACGAAGGTGAGGTTATTACAAGATAAAACTTTATGTGAATTTGGTTTCAGTTTTGAATTTTTATATATCAGAATAAACAATTTCTGAAGTGTGTGTGTGTGTGGTGCCCGTGTGTGCGTGCACACAAACATACTCATATACACGTCCACATATGTATATATATTATTCCCTGGGATGACTGCGCACAGAACTTTCCTTAAGACATATATTTAAAATTCACCATTGTTCTGTAGCAAGAAAACTAGAATCAGCCCCTTTAACGTTGAACAGCTCTGCTGATTTCAGCAGTTGAGTTGAAGAAAGAGAAAGGGAGGGGAAGATGAATTGAAAACTGCTTTATATTTTTCCTGTGAGATCATTGTGTCAGCAAGACAGAGAGGAAACTAAAGGCCAGACAAAATCTCTACCATGGGAATCTTATCACTTAGCTCATAGACGAATTGGATTCTCCCTCCCTCGCCCTTCCACCCTCAGGGATAGTAGCAGCTCTGCTGGCAGAACAAATGCCTCTGTTCTTTCTAACAGGCTGCCTTTGCCTTTAAGTAATGTGCAGGAGGGGACGGAAAACAGGATCAATGGCAACAGCATTGCTCTCCAATTCCCAGCTTCAGAGAGCGTGAATGTCTCCATGCATTGAAGGCAGAAGAAATGATATATCCAGCATCCTCTATATTGAACTGTAGCATTTTCAAATCGTGCTAGTAAAAATCACCCTTTGTACCCAGGGACCCAAAGCTCCTCCTCCACAGCTCTGCTAAGGAAAGAACTGAAAAACTTGTCTGCCTGGCTGAGAGAAGACAGCAGCAGTAGCAGCTGAGAAACTTCTCCTGAAAGAGGAAAAATAACTTGAGAATTCTGGAATCTGTATTCACATTGGTCAGCCTAAGAAATTCAGAGGCTGTTCTCATCTGCCTTGTTATTATACACCCCCACGTACAAATTCCAAAAAAGGAAAGGAACTTAGATAAATGTGCAATTCTGTTCTCAAATAAAACCCCACTTTATGAGAAGCCACCATTCCAAGGTGCGTTAAAGGATTAAAAAGCAGTCATTTGGTTGAATCAAATGTGGTGCTCTTCTACGTAAGTGTCCCACACTTTGATCCAGTTGCATCTAGTATGCTGAACAACAACTGGTAGATGGCACGATGTGATTCAACTGCTACACGTGGCCTATATCATATCTCTTTGAGACCCATATGAAGGGAATTGCACATGGCAAGCTATTTATCGAAATAGTTCTGAAAACTAGTCTAGTGACTTTAATCACTGGAGTGCAAAATAACCCTCGCTGGTGTTTATCAATGCTGTAGTTAAAATCACACAAAGTTTGCTGTACAAAATAGCTTCACCTGATTGGTGGCTATAGAAAGATACTACTAGCTTGCAAAAACAGTATTTTGGTCTAGGATTTAAAGTAGGTGATAGATTTGATGTAATGTTTGAGAATGTATTATAGCCTTCTTACAAGTTGCCCCATGCTCAGACCTGTGCAAGAAAGCAGTTTAAAAAGTTTAGAGAAAAGAACAATACTAATATCCATGGGAGGAGAAAAAGGAGAAAAGAAAAATGGTTGTGTGCAAAGAGGAAAGAGCCTACTGGACCAGCTAAGCAGAACACACTGAATCCAGAGTTAATTGTTCATATACCTGCTTGTTTCATGCTTTCAAAAAGAATCAACACCTTATTTAAACTGCTGTCCTTACTTGACATTATTGGTGTGATCGTCCCATTTTTTTCCAGTGGAATTCACATGGTTTGGCATACATGGCACTAATATGAAGCAATATTGATATTCAGAGACCTCAAAAGACCCCACCCATACTCACTCCATTCCTCTGTTTTGGTGAGTCAGCAACCCCTTGGATGGAGCTGACTCTGTTGACAGGGTATGCTTGGAGTTTCAAAAATCCTTTGACAAAGTTCCTCATCAAAAGTTTTTGTGTATACTTTGAGGCCAGGGGACAAGAGGATGTGTTCTTTTATGAACTTCTAACAGGTTCTTTTTTTTAAAGTAGAGAATGGATAAATAGGGAGTTTTCTGAATGGAGGGTTGTAAGCACCTCTCAACATTTACCTATTATGCCTAGTTCAGTTTGATTACCAGCAATGCTGACTGTGGAATTCTGGGAGTTGAAGTCTACATGCCTTAAAATTGTCAAGGTTGAGAAACACTGGATTAGGCCACCTTGGAAATTTATTCCAAACAGGAGCAAGAAGAGGTATATATGCCCATAGGCACACACATAATGAATAGAGCAAGAAGAGGCAACCTACTTTCTCCGTATTACATGAGGTCCTTAGATACAGTTTTTGTAGTATCTTACAGAAATTTAATGCTTATTTCTAGCAGAGCATTTCAGCAGTACAGCCTCAGAGGCCAATAAATGTCTCTCAACCCAAATGTATTTTGCCCTGAACTTCTTCTAGACCAGTGGTTCTCAACCTTTCTAATGCCGCGACCCCATAATACAGTTCTCCATGTTGTGGTGACCCCCAACCACTTATACATCATCGGGTGCCAGGGGCATGGCCAAAGAAAAGGGGAAAAAATGGCAGACAGCCTTGTTTGGCAACCCCCGTGAAATGGTCGTTCGACCCCAAATTGGGTCCCGACCCACAGGTTGAGAACCACTGTTCTAGACCCTAGTTTGGTAGCTAAACAAAACTATCATGTACCATAAACAATGGGGGGTGGAGGAAGGATTTTTTTTTTTAAGTCAGAAAGCAGCCATGGCTGTGAAATCATTATTTCTCTTATTTCCTTTGTTTTGGAAAAGGTGAAAACTAAGAATCAAGAGAAGTGGTTTCAGATGTCACATTCAATTATAAATTCCAAGCTTTCCCCTGCCCTGATCTACTTCTGCTTCAAAACACAACGAAGTAAATTTGCAATTCATAGTTTTGTAAGTGGAGGGTCTCTGAATAAGTGTGCGTGTGCG
This sequence comes from Crotalus tigris, assembly GCF_016545835.1. Classification (NCBI taxonomy): domain Eukaryota; kingdom Metazoa; phylum Chordata; class Lepidosauria; order Squamata; family Viperidae; genus Crotalus; species Crotalus tigris. The sequence continues at coordinate 190,968 of NW_024097217.1, read as the reverse complement.
GCTGTGAGTCTGAGTATGTTTTAAAACTATGAGACCAATCCAATGTTTTACCCTGATTTTAGCTTATTTGAACAGAGTGCAAATTGGCAGGCCTTTTTTAAATTTAGAACCTTGCCATCTTTTGGGTAGTCATGAAGTCATGCCAACTTTTTCCATTATAAAGTGGCCACCCTCTCTCATTTACAAAGAACTGTGAGCCAGTCTGCTTGCTTTTTATTTTATTTTGCTTCAGACTAAAAAGCTGGCACAGAACTCTCCCATCTTGTGATATTGAGTGAGTGAGCAAGAAAATAAGCAAGCTTCTGGTATTATTTTGAGAAGTAGGGAGCTAATTAGTCAAATCACTGGTACTCCTCCTAAAGCTTTAAGATCAACTTGTACATGTAATTACAGCACCAACCTTTTCCTATCCTTTATTTGGCAGGACATTCATGCCTTAAAGGTCTACAGAAAACCATAAACTCAATAGGCAAAGTTTTCCTGGCATAGAGCCATACCTATTGAATTGCTGCCTGTGAGGCATGGAATTCTTCCACTTAAAAAAAAGTAAGGCAACCCCATAGGCTTCACTGTAGAATGATGGTTGTGTCAGTTGAGTCACAAAAGTAGTAAAATAAAATATGCTCAGGCCTCTTTAATTCCAGCTTAAGGGATCCTTATTAATTATGATCCTATTTAAGTGGTGGAATATATTTCTATATCTACTGGTGATAATTTCAGCAAGATAAATGTGCACTATCTTGGTTTGGGCTTTTCTTGGGCAAAAAAAAAAAAAAGTTTTCCTAAGTTGTCTGTCTTACCACTCCTGACCCCTTATTATTGGCTCTGTACTAGTTACGGCTTTGCCTAATGGCAAAGAGGAATATAGAATTTTAAAAATGCTTTGCTGTTAGATGCCAAAGTAAAGAATTGCACTAAACATCTGGTTTCAGTGTCAAGGTAGAATGAATGATTCAAATCAAATTCATTTGAAATGATTTTTTTTAAAAAAATAACTTGCTCAGCACCATTGTTTCTATTGGTTCCTGCTACTTTTGAGTACTTCTATCTTTTATTTTTGATATTTTTGTTTAAACCTGGGCAAACTCACCAACCAAAGATTAATCAGTGAGGACTAAGTACATTGTGATTATTTTTCTATGGGAAATATTTCTTTTAAACTGCCAAGAACTATTATACTGATAATAAGTCATTAACCACGAGTTATCCTGGATGTAAAATATTCCATGGATTTGCATAGAGAAGATGTTTTTCTTGAAAATGCATTGATATGAAAAGCAACTTTGAAGCTTTACACATCTTTAGTAAACAGATGTGTATAAGGCTGGAGCTAAACTTTTGCAATTTGAATTATGTGTTGACCTAACAGTTCAGAGCTTGCAAAATATAGTTTTGCTGATCTCTGTTGCCAGTAACCTCACCAAGGAAAGATGCTATGTTACAATAAAACACCTTGCAATTTGTTTTGGGTGGGGGAGGAGAAAAAAAAACCCAGAGGAGAAACAGGTAAGAAAAACCACAGATAAAAGGTAAAAGTAATGAGGGTAAAGGTTTATTCTCCGAGTTCTGTGTCACTGTTTTGGTTGATAATAAAAAGCTGGAGCACTCCAATGCCCATCAACCCCAAGTTCTTGACCATTGTTTGGTCAACTGCAGTGTCCATTTCATTACAATTGCTGATGTGACTTTTCTAGATGAGTTCAAAAGAGGATTGTTTTTTTTACTTTGCTTTTGTTCTCATGTGGTGGTGGTGGTGGGGGATCTGTGCAGCTTCTTCCAAGGTCATGTGGGAATTGCTGGATATTTTTAGCTGAAAATATAAGAACAGGAGTTGTGTATACATACACATACATAAATTCATATAGGTACATATATAAGCACACACGTACAAAAACTGGCAGTGGTTGTAATGATTTTGGAGTTATATTCTATAGCAAGTTTAAGAGGGATAGACTTCAATTCCCAGAATTCTCTAGACCAGGGGTAGGCAACCTTGGCTCTTTTATGACTCGTGGACTTCAACTCCCAGAGTTCCTGATCCAGCATGAGTCATAAAAGAGCCAAGATTGCCTACCCCTGCTTTAGACAGCCGTGCTCTGTTCTATACATTGTCCTATAGCATATACAATTTGGCTATTTCTAAAGAAATCTGCTACTGGTTTCCCTGCAGATTCAACATTTCTATCACCTTCTGATTTGTGATTTAAATGTTCTCTTCCACTCACACCATCAAGACGTGTTGTTGTTAGTTGCGAAGTCATGTCCGACCCATCACAAACCCACGGACAATGTTTCTCCAGGCCTTCCTGTCCTCTACCATCTTCTGGAGTCCATTTAAGCTCATGCCTACTGCTTCAGTGACTCCATCCAACCACCTCATTCTCTGTCGTCCCCTTCTTCTATTGCCCTCAATCTTTCCCAGCATTAGGCTCTTCTCCAGTGAGTCCTTCCTTCTCATTAGCTGGCTAAAGTAGTTGAGTTTCAACTTCAGGATCTGGCCTTCTAAAGAGCAGTCAGAGTTGATCTCCTCTAGGACTGACCAGTTTGATCACCTTGCAGTTCAGGGGACTCGCAGGAGTCTTCTCCAGCACCATAGTTCAAAGGCCTCAATTCTTTTGCGCTCAGCCTTTCTTATGGTCCAGCTTTGACCGCCATACATTGCAACTGGGAAAACCATGGCCTTGACTATATGTACTTTTGTTGGCAGGGTGATGTCTCTGCTTTTTTGGTATGCTGTCTAGATTTGCCATAACTTTCCTCCCCAGGAGCAAGACGTGCTGAATGCTGAATTAAGAGCAAACCTTCTAATGTAGCATCCACAAGAAATGTTGTTCCACATTATTATAAGGTATGAAATGAAGTATGAAAACACTCCTCTCCTTTTTCTTTGATTTCATACAAATTTAATTATTTTTCAGACGAAGTGCATTTTTCTGAGCTAATGAAGAGAACGCCTGACGATGACTTTTAAAAGAAGAAGCAGAAGGACTGGTCTTTTTAAGGACATAGAATAGTTAAGTATATTGTAGCAATAACTTCGGATGTGCAGAGAATGTGCTGGAAAGACTGAGTGTATCTTCTCACAATTAAAGCCATGGAAGCATAATACTAAAACAGGATGTTTATAAAGGATCTTTACATTCCTCCTTCCTCCATAGAATGGATCACAAACTTTCTTACAAAATAGCAATAAGATTTCTTTGGAATTCTTTGGGTGATATTTGTGTCCACTGATGGAGCTGTGGAACTTTCTATATAGCTAGTGTCATAGAAGGTCCAGAAATTCAGAACAACAACAACAACAACAACAATAATATAGGATTCATCTTTTAACTGTTTAACAAGCAATGCCACTCATAAAAATAGCACTTCTTGGACAGAGTATGAGCTATGCCAGACTTGTACTGTTAACTTTAAAGAGAAGAAGTAATCGTTTTATTTTATTTTGCCATTGTTTTCCATCTCTTCACTTCTGCATTCAGTATCATAGTGGAAAAAAAAAACTTATAGCTGTACACCCTTCGTTTATAAGTATCCCAAGTTCCACATTCAGTAATAACAAATTGCATATTTCTTCAGTGATAAGGTACAACTGTGTTTTAATTGAAAATGAAACTGACTTTCTACAGCAGAAAGATGGAATTAAAACCTATTCTCAGGTAAATTTGCATATAGTTGCAGTCATTATTCAATTAGCTGAATCAGGTGGAAGCTTTATGATTATTAGGAGCAGAACTTAAGAACCCAGCTTTCTGTTAGTAACACTGTGTTTGTGTTTGTGTGTGTACATGTATGTTAAAAGTAAAGATGGCCCTTTTTATCTCTGCTGATAGTAGCTGAAAAAGTGGGGAGGGTCAAGTATTATTTCCTCTCTAGACTAGAGCCTAGTTTTTGGTATGTGCAACACTTTTAAAAATATGATAATGCATTAATTTCTCATGACTGCATTTTGAAGAATCATCTGGTATTCTGGAGAATAGAATTTTATTTTCCCCCCAATATTCTTATGCCATCCCAAATGTTCTGCCAGCAAATTAACAAAATAAGGGAATGATTCTCTAGCATCTAAAAAAGGACCAAAGCATTAGGCTATTGCAATGCTCCAGCACTAGAATACATTGTATGAGGTTTGAACTGCTGTGCCCAAATATGAATGGCAAGAAAACAAAAAGAATACGAAAATGCTATAATCTCTCATATATATCTGCCAATACTGAGCTGCAAAAATACCATTAGGAATGTTAGAGTGTCATGATAGGAAATTCTTTTGAAAGTTAATATTAATTTGATGGTGTCATCTATAGACGCAGGAAAATAAGTGACAGAAGATTACTGGAACATATACCAGCATAAGGCTAAACTGTTGTCTCTCACGAAATGTTTCATTTGTTTCACAAGGAAATCATTTCACGCAATAAAATACAAGTTTATTTTTTTAAAAAAATTAAGTGCTGGATCTAAAAAAATCCTGGTGTGCACGGATTATAGATTTTAAGTAGAATGTCATGATTCCAAAGCAACAGATTAAAAATAAAAGTGCATTTTGAGGGTTTGAAGAAAAAATATTTTGTTTGAATTACAACTGAATTGAAATGAATCCCATGTTCAGAACTTTTTGGAGAGAAGAACACAAATAAAAGTCCTGAGAATTCTTTTAATGAGAGTAGGAAGGCATAGTTAATCTATAGTCTACATTTTTCAGTTTCTTGTATTTAAAACAATTCATGGTACAGTTCATTTAATTACAATATGAACCATTAAATTTTGTGACAGCATCTTGTAGACAAATTTGATCAATTACATCTTATAGAATTGATTGCCAACTTGGATTTAATTTTGTTTTGCTATTATGGAGGCAAGAATAAGATCTTTTTACCATATTGGTTAGTATTCTGTGCTATGAAGTCCCGGGAAGGGAAGTAACACTCTTCTAGTCCTCAAACCATCTTTTTTTTTTTTTTTTGGACTTCTGTTTCCAGGTTTCCTGGAACTATCTGCTAAGTAAATAAGCCAGAGATTATTACAAATGCCTGGACTGCAGTCCTGCAGTTGTTGGTCTATATTCCTCTCAGGCCAGATTTCTTCTCAGACTTTGGCAGCCTTTCCTTTGGTATTTTAAATTATCCTCCTGTGTCAAACACGTTACTTATGGCTTCTCCAGCTTTTGCCAATAGGTTACCTTTTAGAATGTCTGACTGTGCTTTAGTTTCTAGGAAGAGACAACAGGGTCCCAACCTAGATGAGACCATCACCTTCCCCTCCACAGACCTTCCATTTTATCTGACCAGTAGGAACATTCAGTAGCTAAAAAAAAAAAATGAACATACCATAAGTTTAACTCAGTTCTATGGAATTACATGGACAGAAGGGTGTCATTTTCCTGGCAACACTAATGGCATTATTTGCCATTGTTTTCCGTCTTTCTTTCTTTCTTTCTTTCTTTCTTTCTTTCTTTCTTTCTTTCTTTCTTTCTTTCTTTCTTTCTTTCTTTCTTTCTTTTTAACTTCCCAGTTCAGTCTATAGTACTGATATTCCCTGGTGATTTTCCAACCAGAATTGAAGAAGCTTCTTGGATAAGAAGCAAAATGTTTTCAAGGAAAAAAACCAAGAAAGTCTGGTTGCTTTTTGGAAAAAAACCTTTGGGACAACCATGACCTGGATGATTGAAAATCTCCATAGACATCTTCCCATTAACCACTCAATTCTGCTTAATTTCCAAATCCAGACAAGTACAGCCATTATATGTTTAAAAAGGAAATCTGCATCTACTTTTCTTATATTATGAGGTCTTAAAACTGAATTTCCAAACAGACGAGTCAATCTACCAAGAGGATGATGAAGAATAAGTTCAGTATTATTGATTTGTTCGCTGAGAAAATGAAGTCCGCACATCTTCAAGTTGCCAAGTTTGAAAAACACTGTCCTAGAATTATCAGCATGCTAGTGGCATTAGGCTTCAAATACTTCTCGTAGTATTTTCGCATAACTATTTTAACACCATAAGGGACAAGATACAGTACAACTGGTGGAACACTGCAAGCCTACAATCTAGGTGTCAGACAGTAGTTTCCCCAGACTATCTTTGGAAACTACTTGATAGGAAGCATTGGAACACTGTTGAGCAATGCTCTCAAAGGCCAATCCTATGAAATGATCTGGAAGATTGGTCTTTGAGGCCATCTGATACTATTCTGTAATTCATAATATCAAAAGCTACTAAGAAGTTTGGGGGAATTAACATGGTTGCATTCTCCCAACTAGTCACCCAAACATTTTCTGAAGTGGTCCTTCAAGGGATCCCCCAGATTTGATATACTTTCTGATGACATAGTAATAGTATTATGGTAATTTCTTTTCTTGAGTTTCTGTGGCAGGTTCCTCAGTTTTCTATATTGTTCCTTCCCCCCCTCCTTTTCATTCATATCCTTCATCTAAGCTGGCAATGAAACTTCTGACAGGCTCTTAGGTGAAACTATTTCAATTGGTTATTTCTTGCAGGACAATGATGGTATCTGACGTAGCTGATACTGAAATGGAAAGCTGATGAATCAAGCCTCAGCTCTGAAAAGGAGCTAAGGAATGAGACCCCTTTTCTAGTCCAGTGCCTTAACCACTACACCAAATTGGCCCCATCACCTACTGCATTTTATTTTATTTAGGTAGAACAATGAAATGAGTTTTTACTGGCTAACATTGAAGCTATTGAATCTCGAAGATTGTATCTGCTAACTCTAGGTTAATAGTATATTTTTAGCATGAAATGGTAGTAAAGTTTCCAGGATTTTATTTTATTTTTTTAAATGAACATTCAAAACTATCTTGGATACTATAAGAGAGATGATCATGGAAATCCAGATTTCCTGACTCTTTCAAGGACAATTGCTTTCTATACTTTCATTTCTGGAAGAAGTACATCACACATTTCAAGACACCATCAAATCACAGAGGATTAGGTGGTCTTACTGACGCTGATGTAATATAGAAAGAAAAGTATGTTAGTGTTGCAACACTTGTCCCAGAATTTTATAGCCATTATTAAGACAATGACCTATGAAAATATTCCAGTTATTCTTATGCGTTAACAAAAGTTCAAGCACAGTGTCTAAAAGATGCCCATATCTGTCCTAATTAAAATAAAATGGGCCAGGTCAAACAGCTCCCCCCTACTTTCTCTAAGACAGGAGTCTTCAAACCTGGCCCTTTTATGACTTGTGGACTTTAACTCCCAGATCAGGCATGCTGGCTGAGGAATTCTGGAGTTGAAGTCCACAAGTCATAAAAGGGCCAAGTTTGAAGATCCCTGCTCTAAGAGGTATTTTTTAATCTGCTAATGGTGATAGAGATATCTGTTGCTGTAGTTAAATTTGCTGTTAGAACTTCTTGAATGCTTAAATTTCCTCATCTCTAAAAGCCCATGGAAGTACCTATTGATCTCTTCCTTTTTTAACTGAAATATCTAAAGCACCCAAAACAGAAGGGTATCACACATGCAGTTCTACAGTGCAAGATTTTATGTCGTACATCCATTTACATTCCATAACCAGCTCATCACTATATACAAATAAGAATATGTACATACATGCATATATATTACATTACATTTAATTACATTAAAAATGCGAATCCTGGGTGTGTGCATATTAGAAAAGCAAAGGAAAGTCAAGCACCAGGATGAAAATATAAACAAAAGCTGTTTAATATAAAACCATTTAGCTTTCATCGGCCAAACTGCCGATGTCATCAGAGTGAAAGCAAAGGATCCAGAAGTTTTTACTTATACGGCCAGCTGCTTCTGTGCCCTGCTCCTTGAGCAAGTTACCAGTCCATTCGCTTCACATATATATATACAGTATATACATATCTATGAATATGTACCTATATAGCCACTGGAAGTCAGTCAGTGTAAAAATTAAATGAATGAATAAATAAAAAAATAATTATAATATGTACACATAGAAATATGTATAAGAATTCTACTTATAGATTCTCATCTCCTTTGAAAGAAATCTCAAAAGGTAAAATTAAAGTTAAAATATTGCCAGTTTAAATGGTGGAGGTAGTACCTTCACCTCACTAACCACCTCCCAGGGTTTCATATCACTCAAGGTGCACAATTTGAATAAATACCGTTCCATAGCATTAGGATCCTGCCAGTCAGTGGATTTTCAAGGCCTTGAGAGAGTAGTATCGCCCTTTCCTCCCCATATTTTTCTATCACTAGCTTTTGACACTTGAGAAGAATTTCTGAGAAGCAGTGCCTGATTTATGATAAAGTTTAGCTTTGCAAGGAAATATATTTGTTCTAAGTTCATGTTCCTGCTCATTTTTTTTACAAAGAGAACTTTACAAAAATCCATTTCCTTAAGGGAAAATTGCCTGAAAAGTGAGCTTAATAGGAAACGTTCATACCAAATATAGTATTTAAAGTGTGAAATTCATTTTTTATACCACATTTTTCTGAGAATTCATAAGTAACTAGTTGAATATTGCTTCTGGTTGGCAAGATGAGGAATTTAGTGAAATGCAATTGACAGAATTTTCCATTCTTAATGATCTATGCCTACCCACTGTAAAATATACACATGGTGCTATGTAATTAAAGGAAACTCTGCTTGATCCAAAAGAAAGTCCAATATAGACATTTCAGTTCCAAGAAATAGTGCAGAGTTTATGATATGCAGATCTTACTCTATTCAAGTGGAAAATATAGTTATGCGTATCTCCCAAGGCCTCTTCCTAAGGCTGGGAAAGAATGACTGGTCCAAAGTCACCCTCATGACTTTGAACTTAAGACAGGACTAAAACTCACAATCTCCTTTAATTATTACACCGAACTGGATCTCAATCAAAACTGATTTCTTTGTAATTAAACTGACTTCTTTCAGTACCAGGAAAGAACTCTGAACAATTCTTCCCTGTTTTCTAAATTTCAGTTCGTCAAATATTTGAAGACAGTAATTAAGCACATTAAGATTTGCAAGGTTCTGTTACTATAGCTGTTCCACTAAAAATAGTAATATGGTATTGGTTTCTTAGTCTGGTCTACCTTATAGGACTGGCAGGTTGTGAATGAAAAGTTTCATTGCCAGGATGAACCAGAGTATCAAAGATTTAGCTGTCAAAGATTCTGGGTGTTCCATAAGAAGATCCATTAAACTGCAACCACTTTTGAACATCATTATTTTATGCCAGAAACTATTTTTAAAAGCAAAATTATCTAAAGAAATCTTTTGGAGATTTTTTTAATGACCATTGTACATAATCCATCTTATTAGAAAATATAGTCAATGCAATGTATACTTGTGCGCACGCGCACACATGCATGTCTGTGTATATACTTCCAGTTCATCTTTTTTTTTTTTAAAAAAAAGAAGAGAATTATGTCCATAAATTACCTGCATGGATTTTTCCCCCATTTGACTTTATTAGGAAGGCAGCTCTAAAGATAGTTAAGCAAAAACAAACAAACAAAAAAGCAGATAAAAAGTCTCCTTATACCTGACTTTTATACATTGATTTGAAGCAGCCTATATCAATTCTTTAATGGGTGTTACTATAGAAAACTATTCTAGCAGTGTGATTTATTTTGATCTTGTTGCTATTGTTATTTTTGGTGTAAGATGCCAAGTCAACCAGGAGCATAAAGAAATCTAAGTATGTTGCTCCAGAGAATTGGTCTGGTGAAGTAAAATCTGGAAAGAGGCTTCCTACAGCTGATGAAAATTACATCCAGAAAAGTCTTCCATTATGTAATGCTTCAGCCTTATTTTCAGCACCTTTACAGCCCTTCAGAGATTGATGTCTCTCATCTGTGTCTTCCCCTGCTTTCCTTCTGCTTCTTCCATCTTATTTTTTACCATAAAATCTGTTAAGGAAGGACAGCAGAATAGTACCAGAATGACTTTTGATTGGTAGCAAAGAAGTTGTTTCATTGGAAAACACCCCAAAGACAGATAATGCTATCATAAATGGCATAAATCTAAGGAGAAGGAATAAGAGAGGATAGTAGATACTTACAGCTGGAAAAATAGAACTGGAAGTTTCCTAGATACAAACAGACAAGAGCGGCAAAGGGGACAAAAAAGCCTTGAACAGCTGTGAGGTGAACCAATCTATATATCACTTTCTAATGTGGCTTCCAGGATTTTAAAATGGAGTTTATCTTCAAAAACCAGTGGCAAGACTTAAAGGAACTGAACATAGGTAGCTACAAAGCATTCCAAGATAAAAAGGTCCTGATTTAGAACTTTTTCCTTCCTCTAGAAATGGTGACTAATTATGAAAACATATGTTTAAACTTTAAAGTATTTCTTGAAAGAGTTTTACTTCTATTGCCAAAGACATGAACGTAACACCACAGACAATCCATAAGCCCCAATGCTGAGGTTCCACAGGCATTTCCAACATCTGCTGTGTTACACAAATCCTACCACCTGCAAAGCTTTCTTAAGCATTTCAGTGATCCAGATGCAGAAAGGAGTAAAAGGTTAGCATAGATGTTACAAATCCTGGGGCAATGATCATTTGGAAAAAGGTGCAGACACTGGCCCCAATTGCATACCAACCTTGCAGCCTATGTATAAGCCTACCTTATAACTATTCAAATGTACCCTCAAAATCTGGGATCCTTATTTTCCAGAAAATATGTATATAAGCTCTAGACACCAATGAAAAGATATGAAAAGAAGAGAAGGATTACGAAAAGGATGACAATCTTATCTGGGTTATCTTCCATTTTGCAAATATGTCATATATATATATATATATATATATATATATATATATATATATATATATATATATATATATATATGTATATTCAATAATGATGGTGAAAATGCGACTCCCGGGCATAATTATAAATGGAATGAATAAAGCGCGTTCACCAGGAGAGTTTAAAGTTAAAATACTTTGATTAAAGTATTTTACTATATTAAAAGGTTGCCAAGCTTTCGCTGGGAAAACTCCCCAACATCTATCAGCGCAGACGTCCATGGAACCCGTTTAAACCACCTTGTTAGAAATGGTCTCTCAGCCCTGAAGATGTTGGGGAGTTTTCCCAACGAAAGCTTGGCAACCTTTTAATATAGTAAAATACTTTAATTGAAGTATTTTAACTTTAAACTCTCCTGGTGAACGCACTTTATTCATTCCATATATATATATATATATATATATATATATATATATATTGCAATTACAGGGAGATGAAATGGCCACGTCAATTGAAACGAATGCAGAAACAACACATCAGACACAATCAGAAAAGGGTGTCCCAGTTTTATCTGTAACAATAACAACAATAATAATAAACCAATAGTAATAGGCGCCTTGGGTGCAATCCCAAAACAACTAGAACACCACTTGAACACCATTGGCATTGACAAATTCTCTGTTAGTCAATTGCAAAAGGCGGCCTTACTAGGAACTGCTTCCATCCTGCAACGATATCTGTAATACCATCAAACATCCACATCTACCTATCCCAGGTCCTTGGGAAGGACTTGATAGGTAGACAAAAATGCCAAACCCAGTCTGAACATCTGGCTGACTTTGTGATGATTAATAATAATAATAGTAGTAGTAGTAATAATAATAATAATAATAATAATAATAATAATAATACCATCAAACATCCACATCTGCCTATCCCAGGTCCTGGGTAAGGACTCGATAGGTAGACAAAATGCCAAATCCAGTCTGAACATCTGGCTGACTGTGCAATGATCCATATAAACTAAGTCAGATCTAATAGCTAGGCCTGTTTGGGAAAGTTTAGATTCAGCTCCTTTGCTCCCAACGATATGAGCATCTTACTGCAAACTGGCATGAATTGGGATTAGGTTATAGTTGATTTGAAAATGCACTACCAGTTCCTGCCATTGGCAAAAATGATGAAGCCTGGCTTAAACAGACAGATAGTCTGCTTTAAGAAATCAGCATATGTTCTTTCTTTCTATCACTTGTGCATTACCTTAAGTCACAGTGGATTAAGGGAGCCAGAGGGGCTTTTGCTCAACTGTTTTGCTTCAAATGAGGCAGAGCAGAATTGGAGACCAGGAAAGCCATCTGATTTATGGAAATAGGAGAATCGGTGAGTGGATCACTAGAAGTGAGGAGAAGCAGTATAGATATGGCTAGAAAGATAAACATCAATTTAGGTTGAAAGAATTATCAAAGCAACATACAAGGATTGCTAAGTAGACATTAAAATGCTGACTTAACAATCTTTTCCTTTGATCACAGGTCTCAGACCTGTACTATAGGACTATAGGCCTTGGGCATAATCAAGGATGAAAACCTCTCATCTGGTTTTGAATCATTAATAACATTTGCTTTTAAGCTGTTTTGAATATCATAGCTAATATGTCCTTTGCTACTCATTGGACTGCAAACGACTGCGATTTATGATAAGAAGTATTACTGGACAAAACATCCTATCCTTGAGAAGGGTACATTATTTACAAAGAAAGCCATAAGCCATAATATTGAAAGGGTCATTATGAATTTCAATTTGACATCCAAACTTTGGTCAAAATACTGAGGGGAGGATATTCTTCCTAAATATTTTCTGCTACTTGATCCTTGTGTTAAAAGCATTGGTCTTTCAATAAAATAAAAATAAATTATATTATATTTCTCTTCCACTTAAAATACAGTAAGAAAGGATCCTATGATTAGGAGCAGATTGTAGAACTAGAAGAGAGACCTGGGGTACTCGTTCTTTGTTTTATGTAGTTATTGCAACTGTTTACCAAGTAAAAACAAGCTCTGTATAGAATATAAAACAATCACAATATTCTGTAAGTGGATTCTAGAAGTCAGCCTGAATGGATCATCACAATCATCAAAACATCTCCCCAGAGCAGGCATGCAGAAGCCTGAAGATTCTGAGATCAATGAATCTTTTGGTATATACATTCAAATCCTCAAATAACCTTTGAAAAAGAAATCTCCAAGCATTTGCCTATTTTATTATAGGGAGTATCAGGAAAGAAAAGCGAGATTTACCTACTCATTGAAGAAAGAGGGAAAGAGTACTGAATGAACTTTTGGGTTCCAATCTAGAAAACAAGCAAATGGCTTGCCAACAAATCAACTCAGAGTTCTCACTCAAGGTACAAATGACCAGGCTGAGATTATACTGCTTTGGGCACATTATGCAAAGAACCAGCTCTCTGGAGAAAGCTCTAATGCTGGGAAAGGTGGAAGGAAAGTGAAGAAAAGGTGACCAGCAACAAGAATAGTGATTGGAAGAGCTGAAGGACCTGGTTAGGGGCAGATCACTATGAAGAAAATCTTTCTGTGTGGTCACAGAGGGTCAACATGGCTTGATGGCATCTAATCAATCAAGACTGAAATATGTCAGGCAGGAGTTACACCCCACCAACTGAGCGTATCTGATCTTTGTCAACACCATTCTCCTCATTACATTATGTTGTCCATTTCATGATTTCACATAATTTAGAAAGTTAGTGTAACCTATTCCTAACTCCATCATGAATTTATTCCTCTACAGGAGGACAAATAGCAGCCAAATTGTATTCTAATGATCTTTCAACCCACACATCTGCTGCAGTGAACTACTAAATTAGTTCCCAGCAGGAACCACAGTAGAATTGTTTTTAATCAATAATATATTCAAATAATACAATCACAATAATTTATCACCCTCAAAAAGCTTAGACTACAACATGCACAACTGTGTTGGCTAGGAGCTGATAGCTGAAGAACAAAAACATCTGGACATTTGGTTGCCTAACTTTAATTATAACCCTATAAAGGATATTGTAGACCATGATGATGCATACTGCAGGAGACTGAAAGCTGAAAAACAGACACACGAGCATAAAAAAAATAAATGATCTGTAAGGAATTAATACGGAGTTCAATATAATCTGTGCTACAATTACATTTACGTATGACAGCTATCCCAATTAGGGCTAGTAAATCTGAGTTGCAAACTTCCAGCAGACCACAAGGGAGCAGCCAATGGAGTGTTTGTCTCTGTCCAGATTTGATAACTCTGCTTTGTTTTTTAAAGTATGATTTCATTGGACTCTATTTCATATAACAAAGTGTGCTTGGCACACATGGGATGAAGAGTTACTGTTTTCATATTTGTTTGATTTTTGGTTTTGCCAGGAAGGAGGATGTCTTCAGTGATCAAAGGGAATAGATAATCTAAAGAAAGAATTGTATTTTTCTAATGCTACTCTATTTTTTTCTATGAAAGGAGAAAATACCAGATTCCCGCTCAAGATATTCTGCCTGGTGGATTATTAAACCATTCAGCAGCTCCAGTATAAACAAATCATGGCAATATTGTTAAAACAATTGCAGTGTTTTATGAGGTATAATGGACAATTTTACATTAGGTATTTAATTTAATTTAAACTGAATTTAGTTTAAACCAGTGGTTTTCAACCTGTGGGTCGGGACCCCATTTGGGGTCGAACGACCATTTCACGGGGGTCACCAAACAACGCAGTCCACCATTTTTTCCCCCTTTTTCTTAGCTGTGCTACTCCCTTTTATTCTATTGGCTTTTGAAAGCCAATAGAATAGACTCTCTTGAATAGAGTCTAATTCTATTGGCTTTCAAAAGCCAATAGGAATTGTCCAGGCTGTCTCTGCCCTGCTGAGCCTGCCAAAAGTCCCATTCTGCAAACAGTGCTGCAAGTTGTCTGCAGCGAAGGCAAGCTGTCTGGAAGTTTCCACTTCTCCCTGCTGAGCAACTACTAAAAATTTAAGTAAAAGAGGGCCAGGGGTGGGAGGTGGGAGGCTGGCGGGTGCAGGGAGGGTTGCTGGCGTGCATGGGGCCCGGCGGGTGCTTTACCTCCCTTGGGCTGGGCCAGCTGGTGGCCCAGCCGGTGGTCGGCCTGCGCCATCTCTGCCACTTGCTAGCTACGCCTCGGCCGGCGCAGGGGGCGGCACCACACATGCGCGGCGCTCTCGGGCAGGGAAAGTCCTCGACTTACAACCGGTTGGGTAGTCCTTGACTTACGACTGGTTGGGTAGTCCTCAACTTACGACCGGTTGGGGGTCACGGCATTAAAAAGGTTGAGAACCACTGGTTTAAACTAATGGCAGAGTCAGTGAAATATGTCATATTGATCCTATAAGTCAGCTGAAGAAATCCTTGGTTGGTGTTTCATATGTTGTATATATATTGTAACCAACACATAATATAAAATTGTTTATTATAGTGAATGAAGAAGAAAAAAGCAACACTACTTTTGAGTATTACTTTTTGTTATTTGTTGCTGATTTCCATAAGGAAAAGAAAAAAGAAAAGAAACAACACCCCAAATTTTAAATTTTTCAAAAATGTTTCTAAAATATTCATTAAAATAGCCAGTACTACAAAGAATGTAATGAATCAGCCATGATTGCTCCATTCAGAGAGTGACACACATGCAATAATTCACAGTTATGGATTGGGCTGTACAGGTAGTCAACACTTCCTTCTTTCTGAGTCTGGATGAAACATCATGTTCCTGATCAGAAATCTTGCATTACCTCAATAAATTTATTTTGGGTTTCTAAGCAGACTTGGCAAGAATCTACTCATTTTTCTGGCATCTTTCCAGTTGAGTTTCAGGCTGTGTTTTTAATGGAAAGCTTATGTTAGCAAAAGGGCTATTTATTCCTTTTGATTCCTTAATGGCATATGATAACTGGCCATCCTATTCTTCTGAGCCACTGCAAATAGTTGGTCATCTCAAAGCTTCTGCTGCTGTGGTAGTCTTAAAACAGAAGGTGATGAGGAATTGATATACAAGATTTCTCAATTCTCTATTTAACAACAACAGCAGCAGCAGTAGCAGCAGCAGCAGCAACAACAACAACAATAATAGAATAGAGCTGGATGGGACCTTGGAGATCTTCTAGTCCAGCCTCCCACTTAAGCAGGAGAACCTATACCATCTCAGACAAGTGACTGTCTATCCTCTTCTTAAAAATCTCCAGTGATGGAGAGCCCACAATTTCTGAAGGCAAGCTCTTCCACTGGCTAATTGCCCTCACTGTCAGGAAGTTTCTCCTTAATTCCAGGTTGCTTCTCTCTTTGATCAGTTTCCAACTATTGTTTCTTGTCTTGCCCTCTGGTGCTTTGGAGAATAACATGACCCTTTCGTCTTTGTGGCAGCCCCTCAAATACTGGAATACTGTTATCATATCACCTCTGTTTCTTCTTTTTTTTAGACTAGCCAAACCCAAGTCCTGCAGCCATTCTTTATATGCTTTAGCCTCTAGGCCTTTGATCATCTTGGTTGCTCTTCTCTGAATTTTTTTCCAAACCCTCAACATATTTTTGCTTGTTTTAAAAAGGTGCAAACCTTTAGGCTTTTAACTAGTGTTTTTCTCAAAATGTTTTCTGAGATATTTTTATTTAAAGCTATTAGAGCTTTAACCTGTGACTTTCTACTTTCAACACAGTGATATATGCATTGCAGGTCACCTCTTAGTCTTTCTTCTGATATGAATATATTTAAAAGATCTTCATCAAATACCAAGGAATATGCCTCATGGGCTATCAGGCATACATTTGACTTCATTTCCCCCGAACAAATCTAGGAATCAAAAGCATTAGCCTGTATGATAGCTATCAAAAGGAAATTGATTTCATATGAACTGAGGTGTATGATACTGTATATGGTGGCCCACTTGCTTTTGGGGGAAATGTGTCCATCTGTCCTTGATGGGAATCACTTTTTTTTCTGGTCAAATAGAGTTTATTCTCTAAGGTTGAGCTTGGATCCAACTCTTTTTGGAAGAACAAGTAGAAATGGTAGCTAGGAAAATCTAGAATCAATTTTATGACCACAGCTGTTTCTAGAGAAAAGGAATCTATCTATCCTCATCCATGATCTCTGATAACTGATTAGAGATGTTAAAACAGTTGGAAATAGTTCAGAAGCTGCAACTACCATTATATATACTTTATACTTTATTGGCCAAGTATGATTGAACACACAAGGAATTTGTCTCCGGTGCATAAACTCTCACTGTACATACAAACAACGAAGTAATAGAATCATAAGATATCAATAGGAGAAGGCAGTAGAAAATATGAGAAGGATAAAAGTAATACAGGCCATACCAGGTTCGCCTGGTACACCAGTTGCGGCCTTATTTGGACCGGGAGGCTTTACTCATGGTCACTCATGCCCTTGTCACCTCAAGACTGGATTACTGTAACGCGCTCTACATGGGGCTACCCTTGAAGAGCGTTCGGAGGCTGCAGTTGGTTCAGAATGCAGCCGCGAGAGCGATTGTGGGCGCGCCAAGGTACGCCCATGTGTCACCTACCCTCCGCGAGCTGCACTGGCTTCCTGTGGGTCTCCGGACGCAATTCAAGGTGTTGGTTATCACCTTTAAAGCCCTTCATGGCATAGGGTCAGGTTACTTACAGAACCGCATACTGCCGCACAGTTCCCAGAGACCGGTGAGGTCCCATAGATTGGGCCTCCTTCAGGTCCCGTCGGCCAGACAATGTCGGCTGGCGGGCCCTCGGGGAAGGGCCTTTTCTGTGGTGGCTCCGACCTGGTGGAATCAACTTCCTCCCGAGGTTCGAACTTCTCCCACCTTGCCAGCCTTTAAGAAAGCCATTAAAACTCTCCTGTTCCAGCAGGCCTGGGGCTGATGTCCCCGGGGGGGGGATATGACCGGACACGCTGTATGAATGTATTTATTTTATTGTTTTATTGTTAGATTATTGTTTTAATTTTGTATGCCGCCCTGAGTCCCTTGGGATTGGGCGGCATATAAATTTTAGAAATAAATAAATAAATAAATACTACATGTATAAATACCCTTAGACAAATTAAAATTACATTTGTATAATTTCTTATATATCTGTGCAGTATTTTAACCCTGTGACTGAAACGGAAAAGCTATGTAAAGCTGTCCAAAGGAGGTACTTTGCAAAGTGTGTTAGCATGAGTGAAGCAGCTCTTCTTGAAGCATGAAATAAGTTGTGTTCCCAGAGGTTTTCTGCAAATGGTTGGAATGCTGTCCCTAGTTATCCACATGTATGGACAACCTTTTTGCCTCTCTGGTGGCCACTGTTGATGAATTCTATTTGCTGAGTGTGCATTCACATGTGCAGAAAGCCAGGAAAAGCAGCTGTGCATCTTTCTTGAGGTCCCTTTTGTTTCTCTGCCTCATACAGTAGAAGAGCACTTTGCTTGTCAAGCATTTCTTTTAAATGCTTTGTTCAGACCCACAAAATGGTAAGCAAGTCAGTGAGGAAAAGTCACAGCTTTTTTTTAAAATAGTACCTTATTATTCAAAGCTGTATTATTATTCTGAAATAAGCTGATATCATTTGTGTATTCTGTTGTGTACCTCTGTCAGTTTATTGGGAATTTTTAAATGACACTTTTATGAATCAGTAGGATCTGCTAATGAAAATGGAAATAACGGATATGTGAAATAGGAAAATATACTGCATGCTTTATTAACATTTTTCCTAGAAAGATTCTTCACAATCAAGAAAGTTCCAATTAAGCCTAAAATGCAGCCCATAAAACAAATCTCCTATTAATATGAACCTATTTGATATTTCATAGACCTGCTTCCTATGTCAATAATCCACAGTTAGTTATTTCAAGGCAATGTAGCTTCTCTGAAAGATTTTGTGTGCACCATGTAAGCTCAATAGTTGCATAATATGATTGTTGCCAAGCGTGAGGTGGTATTCTGTTGGACTATAGAACATTGTGACTATATCTTTTAAAAAATGAGTCCAATAAATCTTCAGAACTGTTTTTTAAAAGGTAATCTGATCAGTTGTTCAGCCATTACAAAAAATCTCTGCGTTAAACCATGTGAATTAATGAAGCAGAACAAATTTATTATTGCTTTCTTTTAGACTATATACAGTAGGACAGAAAATAATATGTATAATGATTTCATTGTCACTTTCTGCTGCAACAACAAATCTCATTGCTGGGAAACTTTGTGTTCTGGGTGTCATGTTTCACATTTATTATGAAAAATGATAGCATGGTAAGCAATGTACAAAATGATTCACAACAAATTGTTTTTAAAAAGAATATATAAAAATATTTTCCTTCTTCAGGCTAGACTCCCTGGTAGCCTGTTCTTTTATATTATAGCATTGAATACACGACAGCTCATAAATATTTTTTAATAATGTTTTCTATTTACTATATAAAATGTGTCTCCCTGCTATAAACTTACATTTCAACTAAACTTTGCTCCTGCCTAGCTCACTCTTTTGGACATTGTTTTATTATTATTAATGCATCTGTACACAATATTTCTGCCAAGGCACTTAAGACAGTACGGAATCTTAAACAGACTGTTTAACACAAACCAACAGATGTTATCACAAACATAAGAATGAGTGTATATCACACTGTTCTACTTGTACAGCACTAACATTACTCTTTCCAAATGATGGGATTCAAATATGTGAACAACCGGTTCTCTGTGAGGATGCTGCTTCTGGAAGTCCATTCTGGACCTAGGCAACAAAAAATTAGCTACCGGTTCTGCTGAAGTAGTGCGAACTGGCTGAATCCCACCACTGCTCTTTCCCCATCATACCCAAGTATCTCCCGGATCTATTTTAGAATATCTTCTAATCTTCTGAGCCTATTAAAAGAATTCTCCAGTAATGGAAGTAACCCTAAATTTTACAAAATTCCCATTGTCACAAGCCTAAGTGTGTGTGTTTATATGCACTGCTTTTTGTTGTCATACCTCCATACTATCCAAAGAGGCAATTAAATGAACATTTTAGAGACATTTTAGAAATATTTTAGTTTCTTGTGAAAAGTGTTTTCAGTATGTTGCAGTGTTCACCAGAAGTCATTTCTTGACTCTGGTACATGGAGTCTGTTTAGACTCCATGTCTCCAAAATATTCCTGATCTAGCTGATCACCATTACAGATGTGATAAAAATCTAAGGAATTAAAAGCTTCATTTTTCAGATAAAATTCTGATTTCTATAAAGATTCTTCCAGTTTCCCCAACAGATGTGGCTTAAATTGGTACTTAAATGGTAATGTTGGGAGCCAATTGTTTGTCTAGGGCTGAATTCAGAAATATATGGAAACATCAGAGTCTTCTGACATTTGAAAATGGAAACTTTAAAAAGAAACATTTTCGCATTAAAATTCCTCTCATTAAAGGTTTCTTCTTAGCTTGCTGGCAGATAGGAGATATATTTGGCAATGGTATAAATGTTTTCTTCCTTAGGAAATTTGAAGCAGAGTTTTCACATTTCTGATAGATGAAAGGCAATAATAATAAATATGTCTCACAGCCCAGTTATAGGAACAATTATGTGATGAACAACTATCGATATAAGAACGCAAGTCAGCCAGGGCCATCCACAGAGCATGAGGCAAAGTGTCAAAAAAGTCAAGATGGTGTCTGCAACCATGAAATAGAAACCCTGCTCTTTTCCACACAACTGTCAGACCTTCAAAGTAGGCCCAGCCAGTAAACAAATGTAACAGAGGGATGCAGAAATACTCTCTATTGCAGTATGTACTATGGTAGAATATCACAATCTTGAAAGTCTGTCCAAATTTCTCTCTGCCCCATCTTATTCTTATACTAAACAAATTCAAAGTGGGATTCTTTTGAGTTTCATTCTTCCATGTATCTTTTCCCCAGGATTAAGTAATTTTTTTCTCCAAATCCCCCCCCCTCCCTTAAAGACTCACTTATTCCTTTCCTGTTCCCAAGGTCAGATGGTCATTCCTTTACAACACACACATAAATGTTGGGTGGTGCTTCGAAAGGGTGGTTGCAGCTGCCATCTTGATATATACCCTGCCACACACACACACACACACATGCCTGATAGGACAATATCAGAAAATTCATTAGACTGCTGGTAGTCCCAGATTGTTGTGGCCACCTGATCACAATCCCTGGTGCTTGGGTGCTAAGCTTGCAGTTACAAAGTTGCAGCAATCTATGTAATGTGATGGCCATTTGAGATCTTCCATGCTGGCTTCCTACAAGCAAAGTCAATGGGGAAGGCAGCAGGAAAAGTTGCAAGTTATCCCACTAAGTCACTCTACCACTTTTCCTCCCAAGGAGCCCACTACTCGTACTCCATAGCACTATCTGCCTGCCCATCCTCTGTAGTGTACATTGGCCCAAAGGACCCCTTCTGCCCCTCCCACAGCCTCTGTCGACCTATCCAAGGGCTCTGTCAGCCCTCCTGTGCCTCTCCTCCACATTCCTTACCTAGAACTCCTGCCTCTTCCTGTTTAACAATCCATGCATCCTGGGGTTATGAGAGAGAGGGTGACTGCCTGGATTGCCGTCACTTAAGCAATAAAAGTCACATGATTTTGTGCTTTATTATTGTATCCCAATTGCCATTGTAATCCAAGAATTAGCTCTTCATAAAAAGGCAAAAGGTCCCTCTTGTCTAGTTCAGTGATAGTAACTACGTGGATATTATTGCTTTCCTGGCAATAATACAGAAATGGTTTGCCAATGTCTTGTTTGTGGATTTTAAAAATCTCAGTCTAATCATCCCTGTGATGTTCTGATGGTTTCCATCAAGGCCCAATCTTTTGGGTTTTTTTTTAAAGACAGCATCACAGGTGGTACCATCAGTAAGATGATATGTACATTATTATGATACTTTTAGTACCACTGATGGGCTACCAAGCTCAACACTACACAATTTGCTCATTAGAGTTAATGTTGGCTGGCTGATTCGCTCATTTAGAAATATATCCAAAAATTAGGAATGCTTTTCCATTGCCCAAAATCTGATACTATTTTAGGGGTGGGCAATAAAGGACCACAGGGTGAATGCAGCCACAAGACTGGACAACCATTTGTCTGAAATGGTGTAGGGTTTCCTGACTGAGCAGGGGGTTGGATTAGAACAGAGGTCCCCAACCTTTTGGGCACCAGGGACCGGTGCCATGAAGAAAGGTTTTTCCACAGACCAGAGGGGAAGTGGTTTTGAATACTGCCTGCATCCCAAGGATGGAGCTTTGCTTGTTTGTGCGGCCTGCTTGCTGGCATGCTGTGGATTGGTGCCAGTCCATGGACTGGGGGTTGGGGACCCTGGATTAGAAGACCTCCAAGGTCCCTTCCAACATTATTATTATTATTATCGATTATCGCACAGTCAGCCAGATGTTCAGACTGGACTTGGCATTTTGTCCACCTATCGAGTCCTTACCCAGGACCTGGGATAGGCAGATGTGGATGTTTGATGGTATTACAGATATCGTCGCAGGATGGAAGCAGTTCCTAATAAGGCCACCTTTTGCAATTGACTAATAGCGAATTTGTCAATGCCAATGGTGTTCAAGTGGTGCTCCAGTTGTTTTGGGATTGCACCCAAGGAGCCTATGACTATTGGTACTACCCTTGCTTGCTTTTGCCACAGTCTTTCTATTTCTATTTGTAGGTCTTTGTATTTTGTTATCTTCTCCAGTTCTTTCTCTTCTATTCTGCTATCTCCAGGCACTGCCACGTCCACTATCCAGACTTTTTTGTCTTTCTTATCGACAATTGTTAAGTCTGGGGTGTTATGTTGCAGGTGCTTGTCTGTTTGAATTCTGAAGTCCCAGAGCAGTTTAATTTTATCATTTTCTATGACTTTCTCTATTTTATGATCCCACCAGTTTTTGCTTACAGGCAAATGATATTTTTTGCAGATCTTCCAATGCACCATTGTTGCTACTTTGTCATGCCGCTGCTTGTAATCAGTCTGTGCAATCTTCTTGCAACAGCTTACCAAGTGGTCCACTGTTTCTTCAGCTTCTTTGCATAGGCGGCACTTACTGTCTGTTGCTGTCTTCTCAATTTTGACTTTGTATGCATTTGTCCTTAAGGCTTGGTCTTGTGCAGCCAGAATTAGTCCCTCGGTCTCTTTCTTCAATTTTCCTGCTCTTAGCCATTGCCAGGTTTTATTATTATCTGCTTTCCCAGCTATTTTTTTAATGTATTGGCCATGTAGTGCTTTGTCTTCCCATGCCTCTATTCTGTTCTTCATTTGGTCTTTCTTGTAGGCCAGTTTGGTCTCTCCAGTAGTTAGTAAGCCTTCCTGATATACTAATTTCAGTGCATCTTCATCATTGTTCTTCAGATATTCTTCCAAAGCCATTTTTTCTTCTTCAACCATCTGATGTACTTGTAGCATTCCACGCCCACCTATTTGCCTTGGTAGATAAAGTCTATCAATGTCACTGCGTGGATGAAGGGCATGATTCATTGTCATTATTTTTCTGGTCTGCCTATCCATTGCTTTTAGTTCTGCTTGAGTCCAGTCCACTATTCCAGCTGTGTACCTAATGACTGGGATTGCCCAGGTGTTGATTGCCTTTATGGTATTTCCTCCATTGAGTTTGGACTTTAAGATCTTCTTCACTCTCTTGATGTATTCACCTCTAATCTTTTTCTTGACTTCAGTGTGCTTGATGTTGTCAGCTTGAAGGATACCCAAGTATTTGTAGTACTCTTCCTCATCCAGACTCTTAATGTTATTTTCGTGGGGCATCTTGATTCCTTCAGTTTTCACTATTTTTCCTTGTTTGATAGTAAGTGTGGCACATTTGTCCAAGCCAAACTCCATTACAATATCTTGGCTATATATACGGACAGTGTTGAGCAGCGATTCTATTTCAGATGATGTTTTTCCATACAGCTTCAGATCATCCATATAAAGGAGGTGGGATAGTCTGGCAGATGTTTTTGATGTTTGATAGCCATGTCCTGAGTTATTCAGTATTGTTGACAGAGGAAACAGTGCAATAACAAATAGTAATGGTGATAATGAATCTCCTTGAAATATTCCTCTCTTGATATTAACCTCTCCCAGCCTCTCACCATTGATCTGCAACTGTGTCTTCCATTGTGCCATCGATCTTTGCACAAATTTTCTGATGTTTTTACTGACTCCTGTTATTTCTAGGCACTTTATTATCCAATCATGTGGCAGAGAGTCAAATGCCTTTTTGTAGTCAATCCATGCCACATTCAGGTTGGTCTTCCTTCTCTTGCAGTTTTCCAAGATCATTTTGTCTATTAGGAGTTGATCTTTTGTTCCTCTGCTATTGGGGCGGTTTCCTTTCTGCTCAGGTGGAAAGAGATTGTTTTCAACTAGATGCTGTTGTACTGCATCAGCTACCACACCAGTTAGTAATTTGAAAGTTGTTGGTAAGCAGGTAATTGGCCTGTAGTTACCTGGTGTTGCCCCTTTTGCTGGATTTTTCATTATTAGGTAGGTTTTCCCAGTTGTTAGCCACTTTTCAATTTCTCCTCCTTGTAGTATATTGTTGAACTGTTTGGCAATGAGTGGGTGTATAACAGTTAGATGTTTCAACCAAAACCCATGCAGTTCATCTTCACCTGGTGCTGACCAATTTTTGATTTTCTTTGCTCTTTTTTCTACCATTTTTGTTGTTATTACTAGTTCTTTCATTTCAACTTCTGTTTTATTTGCATCCACCTCTTTTAACCAAGCCGCATCCTTGTTGTATTTCTTTGGGTTATCCCATATCTGCTTCCAGAACTGCACTGTTTCTTCCTTGTCAGGTACTGACTGATTCCTTGCAGTTTCTCCATTGATGGATTGGTAGAAACGTTTCTGATTGGATTGAAATTGGAGGTTCTGCCTATAGTTTGCAATTCGAGCTTCATATCTACTGATTTTCCTGGCTATAGCTGTTATTTGTTGCTTTATTATTTCCAGTGCTTCCTTGATCTTCCTTGTTTCTAAGTGATATTTCTTGATTAGGTATTCTTTGGTCTTCTTGTTCTTCAGCTTCTTTTCTTTCATCTGTTCTAGCTTGCTTGCATGTGATCTTAACTTGCTGATCTTATTTTCTAGTCTAACCTTCCATTTTTCTGGTGCACTGTTTGTTTGTTTTTCTTCTTTGTTGATTTTGCATCCCAGGTATTCTGTTATAACTGCAGCTGTGCTGTACATTAGTTGGTTTGTTTCTTGCAGTGAATTGGTGCTTATACTTGATATTGCAGTATTTGCATCTTTTAATGCTTGTGCTAGCTGTTTCTTTGGAACAAGCTTCAATGCAGGCAGCCTTATTCTGTTGTTTTTGTGCTGTTCTAGATGCTCAGTTATTCTTTGTTTCAATTCTTTTATTTCTTTAGTTAGAGGGTTTTGTTCTTCCTGAGGAAGAGGTGCCTGGTTTCCAAATGAGAACAGTTGTATATCTCTGCTGGATTCCTTCACTGCCAACTCCCCCTGGTTTGCCTCTACATTCTGAATTACTTCTGGTAAGGCTTTGATTTCTTTGCCCTGGGTAAACCTTTGCAATTCGTCCAATTCTGTTTCTGTGAATACTTTATTTCGTGTTATAAATCGGCATTGATCTGCTAGTCTCTGTTCTGTTATTTCTGATTCTGGATGTTGTTCTTTCCAGAACTGGTGCATTCATTTTAGATATCCTCTTCTTGTTGGACTTGATCTGTAGTAACAGATCATTATTTCTTTGTTTTCAATCACTGTGTATCTGCGACGGGTAAACATCTTTTCTTCCAGTAGTTCTGCAGCTGCTGGCCCTGGTTGCTCAGCCAACAGTCCTGAGTCCTGTAACCCATTTTTCACCAGATATCCAGGAACTCCGATATCTAGCGCGGACCTTGTTAACCTGGGCGACGTCCGAGCCGGTATGGCATTCTGCAATTTACGTCTCACCATATTTTTTATGGGAGAGACACTCTTTGTCTGACTCCTCTGATGAGACCTGTCCAGTATGGTTGAACCTCTGGCATAGCTCTCATCTTCCTCAGAGTACACAAGCCCCACAACCATGTCAAGGTAGTGCCTCACTGGGGGTTATTATTATTATTATTATTGTTGTTGTTGTTGTTAATGTTGTTGTTGTTATTATTAAAATACTATGTTGCATTTCTCTTTCCCATCATTTTCAAGCAGGAAATACACATAGAAATAATCATTATAGTACAAAGCTAAAATAATTACATTTAATTTATTAAACTTATATACCACCCAAACTTCCATTGACTCTGGGCAGTTTAAAAGTTCTTAAAACATTTTAAAAACAAGAAAACAACACAAAACAAAAAGGAACAAAGTTGGCAGAGATAAGAAACTCAGATGGGAACAAAGAAAAAAGAAGAAAAGGGGGCTTCAAGTACGCTTGTCAAAAGCCTGGGCAAAGAGCCAGGTCTTCAGGGCCCTTCAAAACACTAGTAGGGTGGGGATTGTTTGAACCTTGGGTGGGTGGGTGGGGAGCCTCATTCCAGAGGGCATAAGCTTATATGTCTGCATGTGCCTATGTGTGTAATAAGCTTAACATAGTTAAAACATGAAGAAGAAAATAACTTAACACCTTGCCCCAAATAGGAAAGAATATGACAGACGGAGGGAGGAAGAGGGAGATGTTAAAACTGAAAAACATGGGGAAGGAGAATAGAGAAGGCTATCTTCTGTTCTTCCCTCAGTTGTCATCTAATAGTTGTTGCATAATAACCTCAGATGCAGTGACTGAATCCTACAGCTATTGCCAAGCAAGGCCTATAAAGTTAGAGAAGGATTTTTTTTAAGAATTCTTCAAAATGATTGAAGAATTATTGAATTATTGATTTTCAACCTTTCTCCCTCTTTTGTTGATTAGAGATTTCAGTTTCTATTTCTCTGAATACAGCTTTTTTTTTTTTTTTTTGCTTGCTCCCTGTCCCTCTACCGGTTAAATATATTCTAGTTATTCTTTTTATATCCAATAATTTGCTCCCCTTGATTTGGGAGACAGTGGCCTGGAAAGCACAACATTTATATATATAATGTAACTCACATGATGGAATACGGCAACTTTTTTGGGGAAAAAAAACCTAAAAAAAGGGAGAGGGAGAGGGAAAGGGAGAGAGGCAGAGGGAAGGTTGTGGATTTTTTTGTTTTTTGTTTTTAAAAACTGCAGTTCAGCATTTGGCCCCCATCGCTTTCTGACTGAGATGAGAATGTAGGTGACATTGTTCCCACCATAAGGCAGAGATGCTGTTTGGCAAAACAGAACAACATTTGTAATTTTTATGAGTGATAACACTCATAAAAAAATGGGGAGGAATCAAAATCAGGAAGAAATTATTATCCTTTTCACCACGTGCCTTACTAAGAGAGACATTTCAACCAAGAGAAGTTTCTGAATACAGTGGAAAGTAACAATAAAAAAGGGGGAAAAAAAGATTATGGGCAACCTTTGAAGATGCCTTACCTCATCTATGCTCAAATACAGGGGCTAGAAATGAGTAAAAGGTTAGACCAAAAGGTGATCAATCTCGGAGGAAAACAAAATGACAAGAATAAAAAAGGATGGTAGAGAAAAATTAGAGGCTTAGCTTTGTCTCAACTCCCCATACAATTCTTTACTTACTTTACTTTAATTACTGTTATTATGACAAACATCTGTCTGAGTTGCACCCAGCACTGTATTCTGCCCTGTGTTAGCTTAGTATAGGTCAGTGTTTCTCAACCTTGACAATTTTAAGGCATGTGGACTTCAACTCCCAGAATTCCACAGCCAGCAATGCTGGCTGTGGAATTCTGGGAGTTGAAGTCCACATGCCTTAAAATTGTCAAGGTTGAGAAACACTGGTATAGGTGGACTCCAGCATGCTGGCTGGGGAATTCTAGGATCAATACATCTTGAAATTGTTGAGGTTGAGACATAATGACCTAGAGACTCACATTCTCCCCCAATTAAAGAAATAGGTCACTTGGACAATGGGAGTTCCAACATGCGTGCACTCTTTCAAAGGATTTGCATCACTACTGATTACATACAGTACTTTTTCTCCAGGTGTGTGCAAATACCCTCTCTCTCTTGGGAAGATCCCTTCTTTGAGGCTGAAGGTTTCATTTTAAGAGATTGTGGACTAATTCTTACTAGGGCACTAAGCTGAAAGAGATTCATAAAAAGGCAGACTTGCTCTTGTCAGTTTCCAAGATGTAGGAATTTTCCACCCTCTTTTTTTTTTTTGTAGAGAGTAAGGCTTCTATTCAGGATATAAGTGCTCAAAGGCGAAGTTGGCAGCTGTCTCCTTCCCACAGCTGGTACTAATGTTGGAAGAAATCACAATTCTGTATGCTCTTGCCTACAATTTGCTGAAGAAGAGGAAACCATTTATCCTGACATTTTATGTTTAAGATAATAATAGCAGTTTTTCTTCTTTCTTGTGAGTCCTAGAAATATATTTTTAACCTGCTTGAAGTGTTCACACCCAAGAGACCTTTCCAAGCACAATATTGACAAAGTTCAGATATTTTCTGAGCTGGGGAGAAAATCCAGAATGTTTACCTGGATCTTCCAAAGGTGCTTTTTCAAAAGACAACTGGACTTTGTTTTTCCTTGAAGACGTTTCACTTCTCATTCAAGAAGATTCTTCAGTTCTGACTCAAAACTCAGTCTTCAAGGAAAAACAAAGTCCGGCTGTCTTTTGAAAAAGCAACTTTGGGACAACCATATCCTGGATGTCTCAGAATCTCCGTAGACATTTACCTGGATTCTAAATTGGTGAAAAGAGTATCTGGTGCTGCAAACTAAAAAGAATGGAAAAGAAGGATGGGAATGAAAATGAGAGAAACTGCCCACTTTTTTTTTCAAATGTAAGAATGCAAAGCAATAAATGTCTGAGTGGGAAAGTGTGGTTTTTTTTTTTTTTTTTAAAACATTTTCTCTGAAATCCACTGTATTAAAGAAAATGAAAAACCAATTGTCTATTTTGGCTCTTGATTATTTTCCCTTAGTGAGTCAAAAGTAATTTATGTCAGGATCACCCGTTTCCACATTTTCATTTCACTGATTACCTTAAATGGTATTTCGGCTAGCTGGTTGAAGAATTTTTATTGCAACTAATTTTCCACCCACAGGAAATGAACAGTTAAAATCAAAGAGGGAGTACAGTAGTTAGAAAATATGGTACAACGTGCCTTCCATGATTATTGAGCTATGCTCTATAGAAAACTGTTCACATGTTTCCTTCAAACATGTGGATTTTACCCGTAAAATAAAAATCATTACTAATTAAACAATTAATTACTAAGTAGGTAGGAAAGCACTTTTGCGCTCCTTGACAGATTAGAACAATTAGGAAATTCAGTATTTTTTTTACAACCCAGATCTTCAGCATACAGAAGACTCTCCTGGTTGTTGCCATTTTGTTTTCATTGACACAAAAGCTACTTCCCAAATTTTGAGAGGAGCTTTAGCATCCATCCACTCAAATTCAAAGTCTTCAGATTGCTAAAGAGAAGGGGATGACTTGATCAGTTACTCTACCCAATTCCCCTAGTTAACTTCTTGCTTCTGAATAACATATTGAACATTTCAGGTTTATCATCAGATAGATTGCAATGCGATGTCAGTACAGATTCTTTTGAAGAGGTCAGATTATAACCCTAGGACCCCATGCATGGATCATAGAATTATAAAGTTGGAAGGGATCACAAAGAAACCTAGTCAATCATGACCAATTTAGAAAAGAAGGACCAGTCTCAATTCATGCTCAGCTAAGAGATAGCCAGAACTGTAATCTAAGTCTAAAAACTTGGGAAAACATTCCAGAAAACAGAAGTAGCAAAACTATTTCCATGTTGTTGTCAAGGATAATAATATTGTGCATGTCCATAAAATCACCTGGAAGCAAGTCCAACTTCAAATAGACTTTTACTCCTGGGGAATTGTGCGTGGGGTTGATTGGAAAGATAATCTGGTCCAGGAAAACCAATCAAACCACCGAGAGAGGGCTGTTCACACTTTCCTTAAAATTCTCCAGTGATGAACCCACAACTTCTAAAAATAGACTGTTCCACAATATAAGGTTTCCCTTATATTTAAATGAAATCTAGATTGGTTTAACTTGTCCCAAAGGCAAGTGGACCTTTTATAAAAGGAACTGGACTTTCACTTTTTTTTTCTTTGAAAATCATTTCACTTCAGTTCCCTCAGTTCTTCAGAAGAAGCTTCTTGGATGAAAAGTGAAATGTTTTCAAAGAAAAAAAAAGCCAAAAAAGTCCAGTTGCGTTTTGGAAAAGGCACCTTTGGGATAACCATGACCTGGATGATTGAGAATCTCCATGGAAAAATTGGTTTAACTTATATACATTTATTTCTGGTCCTGGTTTCAATGGTTTCCCTGAAACCCTTCTGTGACCCAGTTGTCTTGCAAAATCTTGGTTTTACTATTTTGAGTTAAGAAACATATTTTGATTTAAGAAATATATTGTCATGGTTAATGCAATTCAATTAAAAAATGTCATCCCTCAATCCTGCCTTTAATTACATGTGAGATCTAGTGCTGCCCACTTTGCATTAATAATAATAATAATAGTAGTAGTAGTAGTAAGTTGGAAGGGACCTTGGAGGTCATCTAGTCCAAACCCCTACTCAGGCAGGAAACCCTATACCATTTTGGACAAATGGCTGTCCAGTCGCTTCTTAAACTCACTGCAACTCTCACCAAAGCAATGCAAGTTGGCCACATATATGTTGAAAAGTCTGAATCCAAGTTGCATATTATTTCACCTGGAAAATTATTGTATGCTTACCTTGAGTTATTAGGTTTGCTAAAAGAACTGACGGGAAAAAAGAAAGAAAGAAATGTGCTTCAAAAGTTTACTTCTAATTTTAAAGTTCAGCTCTCATCAGCCAATCAGATCCAAAGTGGGACAAAAGAGGAGAAAGGATATTGAGGGGATGCTTTTCCAATTCTTTCTCAGAAGAAGCTTCTTTCCCTCTTTAAGGAAAGGTTTGGTAGAAACCACTTCTGGACTTTGTGCTTGAGGTGGAAAAAAAATTGAAATTTTGGGTTTTGCTGATCATAATTAGTAAATATACTTTTACTATATGTAAAAGTAAAAAGTTGAGGCTATATGTTATTATCTTATTCTACTGCACTTAACAAGAGTCAGAAGTCAATCCTTTTCTTTTGTAGGAAGACAGCACACACCCCCAGAGAAAGAAATATTTGGGGGAATATTAAAAGGCAGAATATTATATTTCCCAAAGGAATACAGTAATGGAGAAAGAAAATCCTAAAAGACAGAAATCAGCCTCCAAAAACCAGCCCCAGCCCCTCTCCCCCAGGCAGGGGTCAGGTCTGTAGAAATGCAGATTTGAAAAAATCTAGCCTAACAAGAAGAAGATATTTAAATCCAATTAATATTTTTTTTGGGGGGGGGGGTAAAAACACAGGAAAGAAACTTGACAATCCCTTTTAGTGTCAATGGAAAGAACAATATGGGTCATTTCCAAGTCCACACAAGTGAAGCCTAAGAGCTTTGATATATTGCACAGGATATTGCTCTTTGAGAAATATTTGTTGAGATTATAGTACATACCAAATAGGATGAGGTGGATTATCAGAATCATCCAAAAAATTATGTTGATCCCCCCCCCCACGAGCCAGAAGGTTAACTTCCAGGAATGGTACATGACAGAAGCAAATAAATAAAATGAAATGAAAAATTCAATCAAATCTGACAACAATAATTTATTTCCTTGCAACAAGCTGCTTATTTTTTAAAGTCTGTTTTCTTCCCTTCTATTTCCTTTTACAATATGATCATCCAGTTCTCAGCTTTCTGTGTCATTTTTAATGCCCCTGAAAGATTAACACTTTTAGAAGTGGGTGTAACATGTAGCATCCTCATTTTTTTAATTAGTAGGGCCAATTGAGGCCTGCAGGGCATGCACATTCCTCTGTCTCCTTCTGCATGCAGTGTGGAACATTCTCACAAAAGAGGGTTTCTTTGATTTTCTAATGAAGAAGATGTGTTTTCTGCCATGTCAATGTAACCCAGATTCAGCCTGCCTTAGCTGAAGAGTGGCCTTGAGATGGCCCCTCCATGGGAAGACTTGTCCTTAAAATTATAAGTGGACCATCTGTGTGTCAAGGAGGGTTTGCCCTGCTTGCAAAATGATTTTCAATTAAATTAAGATCCATAGGTTATTCGTGTAATAAAATACAATAGACTAGACTGCAGTAACTGATGGCTCAAGATAGACTGATGTTTCTCATGTTCACTGTTTCTACTGTAGAAGCTCCATAAAACAGAAGGAAGCCAAAGCCCCATCAAGGCATGTGGGCTTGACATAAACAGTGATTTTTGTCTATGTATTTATTTATCATTATTAGTACAATCTCCCATCTCACAAGAAGAGGCAAAGATAAGGCAGTTACTGCTGAAGACCAGATTGCTTCATGCTTCCAGAGGATAGGCAAGATAGGAACTGGCCTAAGATGCTTTTGCTTTTTAAAAAGCACACAGAGCAATCCAGTAAGTGCCAGACAAATTTTAAAAACAAAGCTCTGGCTACTTTCTGTGTTGTGGAAGTTCTGGAAAGCATTTTTGGCTCAGTAGCACCCTTACACAAGCTTCTGTAATGCAGAAGTTGGATGAGGCATTGCCGTAAAATTTCCAAGAAAAGAGGTCTTCTAAGCCATCCAAAGGTCTTGCTAGCACCACAAATCAACTTTCTTCTCTGTGACTATGATTCCATGACAATGATTTGTGCATACCAAATATCTGACTTATCAGTAAGCTATTGGCTTTCTTGAAAACAGCTACTGGGGATGGTATTTTAGTCACCCATAAGCACTGATGAGATCTACGATAGCTTTTAGATGCATCAGATCTAACTCAGAGTGACTCAAAAATTAGTTCCAACTTTTGTTTTGCTGTGTCTGTGGATCTTTCCATAGTTCCCCCAGGTTGAGCTGTGTTTATGTCCCAGTACCAACTGATTCAAAATGCAGTGTGTGGTTTGGTATGTATCACTCAGCCATTGTTTCAGACCCACAGGGTGACTATTTGTCCCTGACACCATTTGAGAATGAATCCACACACCCTCCCAGCATGGAGATGTGCCACTGTGAGAGATTCCGGGAAAGCCTGGAGTGAGTCACTTGAATGTTTATCGAAGAAATGAGAGCACAGACCAGGTGGGTGAAATTTAGGAAAGAAGAACAAAGTTCAAAGCAACTTCTCCTTAATTATCTCACTATAATTAAGGCTGAGAAATTGCTATTACAGTTTTCAAGATTCTGTATTTACTGCAGACTAGCATGAAAATTGGTGCTCTTTTTGTTTCTTTGGTCTTGCTAGTTTCGTGGGCCTTGACATCAAGTTACCATTTGCTGAGGACATGTCCTCATGGCGTCACCTCTATATCATTGCCAAGGCACCTTGAGGATTTGAATTTAGGTAGTTTGGTGTGGAAATGGTATTTTCTATGTAATCTCAATACAAAATGTTCCATGCAGATGGAATAGAAGGATTGAAATGATGATGTGGGATTGACAATCTGTTCAACTTCAATTGGTCTGGCAGGTCTGCTATGGGACCACCTCCCTCCATCTGGTCACTCGGCTCTGTGTCTCCTCATCCTTGCTGCTCTAGCTGCAAGAGAGACCAGAACTCCAATTCTGCAGCCATCCCCCCCCCCACATAAGTAAGTCATCTGATTATCCTAAAACAGTTGCTTTGGCAGAGAGACCGTCCAGTCCTAAGTAACAAACAGATGGCCACTGTCAACACACCATTTCTGCTGTAAAATACAAAATAGACATTTCAATAGTGCTGTATTGCTGCATCTGAGGGGATTTCTGCATGTGTTGAGAATGGAGGTTGGCTATTGTCAGCTCTCTCAGGTAAACCGGACAGGAAACATATGATGAATTAAGTCTATTTCATTGTAAGGCTATATTAACAGAATTTTGCAGGTCTGAAGGCACAAACCTCCCACCTCCACTTTGATTTATTTTTTGTTTTGTTTACCTCCCTGACAATCGACTTTTAGCTGATTGATCCATCAGGGTTAGTCCTTTCTAGGCTTTTTCCTCTGATCATTAAGCCACTGGGAGCTCCTGCATCTCTTTTCTGATTGTTTCCTTAGATTAGTGTTAAGACATCTTAGTGAAGCCCATGTAATGCTTGCTGCCTTGATCTTGCCCAGCTGTTTGAGGCTTGACACAACTCTCATACACACATCAAATTCTTATTACAGCAGAGATATCTAGATAGCTCGCATGAGGGTGGCTACAATGTAGCAAGCAAGGGAGATGAACTTTGATAGATTGTTAGCCCTTTGGCCATTAGAGCCTAGGTGGCTCATGAGGTTAGGATGCTGGGCTGATGATCCGCAGCCTCACATTTGAGACTCAGTTGCTGCTGCGGGTCAGGGTGAGCTCCCGTCACATGCTCCAGCTTCTGCTGACCCAGAAGTTCAAAAGCAAGTGACTGCAAGTAGATAAATAGGTATTATTTTGATGGGCAACTTAACTGGGATGTGAAAGGAGCCCTCCCCCATTGGACATTTCTGGGCAATGGTGATGTCACTGGTCAAGCCTTTCAACCTGGAAGTGCTTCAGCACTCCCAATACAACTGTTGTAGTAGTAGGCCCTTAGAAAAACATTTTGATTCCAATAGAAGAGAATTATTTGTAGCTCAGAGTTGAAGTGTGGGGTCCTGTCAGTGTTGGTGGGAATTGTGGTGCCAGTCTCTGCTCATCTGGGTGCTGATTGTCAGTGATGAGGTGTTTTGGGTTTTTGAGTATTGGCATTAGAACAACAATCAAGAGGCAGACAGTGCCCCAATTAGGGAACAACCAAGTCAGACAAATGGACCAACAGCAAACAATAACCCAATCAAGGAATCACCAAGACCACTCCCACTAACACTGACAGGTCAAGTCAGTAGAATATAAAATGAGAGAATATAAAATCAGTGCTCCCTACTAGCACTGAATGATGTTACCTAGTTTAGTAATGAAATATCTGTAAGAAAACAGCTAAACTCACAGAGGACCACAGACATTTCATCGGATGATGGGCCAAGACTGTGCAAGCCCCATTCAAACACACATTCTGTATGGAGGGTGGGGGGATAGAATAGAATATTTGTACAGAATAACAAAATTGGAAATCTTCTAGTCCAACTTCTTCTCAAGCAGGAGACCCTATACCATTCCAGACAAATGGCTGTCTAATCTCTTCTTAAAAGCTTCTAGTGATGGAACACCCAAAACTTCTGGAGGCAAACTCTTTCACTGAATAATTGTTCCTACTGTTGGGAAATTTCTCCTTAGTTCTAATTTGGATCTCTCTTTGATAAACTTACATCCATCGCTTCTTTTTCTGCCTTCAGGGGGAGAATAGGTCAACCCCCCTTTCTTTGTGACAATCCCTCAAATATTAGAAGACTGCTATCATGTCACCTCTAGTCCTTCTCTTCATTAGACTAGACATACCCAGTTTCTGTAACTGTTCATTATATGTTTTTAGCCTCCAGTTGTGTAATCTTCTTTGTTGCTCTTGTCTGCAATCTTTCTAGAGTCTCATCATGTATCATGGTGACCAAAACTGGATGCAGTATTCCAAGTTGGTCTTACCAAAGCATTATAAAGTGGTATTAACACTGCACACGATCTTGATACCATCTCTGTTGATTCAGGCTAGGATTTGCATTGGGGTTTTTTTGGGGGGGGGCAGCTGCAACACACTGCTGCCTCATATTTAAGTAGTTGTCCACTAAGATCCTAGATCCCTCTCACAGTTATCACCGTTGAGCCAGGTACCACCTATTCTCTACCTGTGCAATTGTTTTTTCCTAAAACTATAATCACAGCCCTTAGTTTCTTAGATATTTCGTTGTCCTTAAGCCTGGGAATCTGCAGATCATGTACAGTACTGTCATCCATTCATTGCAAAGTCCGAGTTAGCCAAGGGCTAAATCCAGAGGATGCGAGCCAGAGCTTCCAGTGTGAAATAACCTAAAAAAAAAAAAAAAAAAAAAAAAAAACCAGAAAAGCAAACAAGAAAAATAATCTCCAGCATCTCCCCACTCTCCCCAGCAGGAATTTGTGTGCTTTTCCTGGTGTGCATTAATGCGATGCTTTGTTAAACAATGGCAAGTGTTGTGCAGCCATTCTTTGCCATGGGATGCTTTCAAGGAAGACTCCATTGTGAAGCAATTAGCAAATCTGTTGAAGGTTGAGGTTCCTCTCGATCCAATGCCAGATTAACTTTGCTGGCAGGGTTTGTTTCCCATAAGTAAAAGCTCAGTGACAGTTCCATGCTAGGAAAAGCAGCATTCCTGCTGTGGAGGTTCGGAACCGAGCCAGGAAGTAGGGAACACAGCTTGCACATCATCCAATAAGAAAACACACAGACACAGAATCAGAATAGTTCTGTTTGCATATGGCTTGCTTCCTTCACTAAGGTGAGGGGAAACTGAAAAGAATGGATTTTGCAAAAGTGAAAAACAAATGAGCCAAACCATCTGCAACCCGGGACATATGGTACGTGGGGGTCCTGTCATGGATACTAAATGCTGTGCACATATGATCAGTTGTCTTCAAGCAGGGGAAAATATGCCATTTATTTAGTTAGATTGATTATTTAGGGTGTTTTTCCCCCCTCTTAATATCCTTTCTCTGCACGATTGTTTCCTGTCCTATTTTCCCTTTTTGTCTCCCGTTCTCAATCAGCTCCTATTTGCATTTTGAGATTTTTTTTATTTCATTGGTTGAAAAAGACAATTTCTCATTAAATCATCACTAGATGCAAGACTGCATAATTGCATAGCTACCTCACAGCCTACTGAGAAGAAAAAGCTACAAACAATCCTATTTCTTTTTCGTCTAAAGCCAAAAACAAGAAACAAATCCTGATGTGAGGGACAGAACTCCAAAGCACAGTAGACTAGAGTATATCAGGAGGTTCAACTTGATTGAGGTGAGCCTCTGTTGATTAACTTTTACTGGGAACTCTTGAAGGAAGGAATTCACCAATTAGATTTCAGTTACTGCTTTCGCTTTTGGCAAGATGGGCAGCTGAATAGAATAGAATAGAATAGAATAGAATAGAATAGAATAGAATAGAATAGAATAGAATAGAATAGAATAGAATAGAGCTGGAAGGGATCTTGGAGGTCTTTTATTATATGATTAATAAATAAATTGCCCTCCCAATTCAAAAGACATGAATGTTAAATTGGACTTAGTGCTGGACAGTGTACCAGAGCCCCAACATAAGTGATCTTGGATGAAATTTACAGTATGAAAGTCCCAGCTTTAGTTCTTCATTCAGTCCCATCAATGGTTTTCTGTCTGGAGAAAATGGAAAACAGGAACATTATGTATGCTGTCTGCAGGTATAAAAAAACAAACATGATATATAAATATTAAAAATAATAAACAATAATGATGCCTCTTTATTCATAGATTAATAAAACTCTTAATCTGGGGTTGCTTTTTAGGCTATAATACAGTAACAGTGATTTTTATGTTAGCAAATATTTTTAGAGTCTAGAGGCAATAATTATTTTGTTGCCTATATTTATTATTGAATGAAAAGCCAAATTTCTGTTAGTGGAAGATAAAGTGGTAATTATTTTTCCATCCAAGTTCCCACATCTTCTGAAATTATCTCCAATCCAACCCATTCCCAT
Organism: Crotalus tigris; assembly: GCF_016545835.1. Taxonomy (NCBI): domain Eukaryota; kingdom Metazoa; phylum Chordata; class Lepidosauria; order Squamata; family Viperidae; genus Crotalus; species Crotalus tigris. The sequence continues at coordinate 153,516 of NW_024097217.1, read as the reverse complement.
TCTAACTTCTGTTCTGGACTGTTTCCTGAGGCAAGATTTAGGATATGATTACATCACAAATGTTGAAGTAAGTTTCAACTCAGTATGTGAAATGGGAACTGGATACCTTCTTTTTGGGACAGGGATTGGATGACTCAGAAAGTAAAATGCCAGTGCTAATACTATAGAGCAGAGATAGGCAACCTTGGCTCTTTTATGACTCGTGGACTTCAACTCCCAGAATTCCTGAGCCAGCCAGCCACAAGTGATAAAAGAGCCAAGGTTGCCTACCCCTGCTATAGAGCATCACAAGCCTATAGACCTCCCTGTTGCAGTGTTCCAATAGCAGTGTTAACATGTCCCAATATCTAAGGGATTGTCACAAAGAAGAGTGGGGTCAACCTATTCTCCAAAGTTCCTGAAGGAAGAACAAGAAGCAACGGATTGAAACTAATCAAGGAGAGAAGCAACCTAGAACTAAGGATAAATTTTCTGACAGAACAATTAAACAGTGGAGTGGTTTGCCTCCAGACGTTGTGGGTGCTCTATCACTGGAGGTTTTTAAGAAGAGATTGCACAGCCATTTGTCTGAAATGTTATAGGTCCCTTCCCACTCTGTTATTCTGTTGTTACAGTTTCTAGTCCTTGTCTAACAATTCATATACTCTGAATTCCAGGAAAAAGGAATGAAAACATTTGTTTCCTAATCCTAGCCTGGTGTGGCTCTGACCCCCTGACAGTGTCTCCATACTTACTAAAGCCCTTGACTCTCCTGCAAACATCCAGTCTTTGACCATTACATGCAATCATCCTTCCTATAGGAGCTAACTGAACCTGGCTTGTCCCCTTCCTATATTATCATTTTTATAATGTGCCTTGGATCTCTCATTCAAGTTAAAAGATTCATATTTTTGTAAACATGACAGATAAGGAAGAATTTGTATCCCCTGAGATTAGAAAATGACACGGCTGTAGAAAAAATGAAGTACTTTCTGCTACGTTATGGTGGAAGAAGGTATCAATTTTTGTAATTGAATGCAGCCTGTTGTCTCAACTCAGCAGAGGAAAAATCATGTAACAAAGGCGTCATGAACGTATGGGCCCCCAATGATGGAAATTCTCCAGATGAACCTTAAAATATAGCTTGGAACTTTCAGTTACAATGCAGATTCCATTCCAGAATTTTCCATGCTCACATGCAGCTCAAGCTTTCATAGCAGGAGAGCAATTTTTATGATGTTCTAAATGTTTTGAAATACTTAGGTTTTGAACTGTTCAGTGGAACATATTTGGGGGAAAAGTCTGACAGATCCCCAAATATGCTAAACAGGTGCTGAAGAAAATGGTGCTGGATGATGCAAAACACCTTAATTTATGAGGTCCAAGCCAAATGCAATTATCGCACCACATTTCATTTGGAATGTAAAATCAAGCTTTCTGGGCAGTGTGTGCATGTGTGTGTGTCTGAGAAAGTTCACAGTTGTTGAAATATACCACATTTTCATTATCCACACTACAATGTACAAGCAACATTGACAAACATCGTTATGCTTTAGTCAATAATTTAGCTATACAATGTTTCATAACCATTATCACTGTACTCTTCCTCATTGCCTTACCTCTGGTCTTAGATTAACCACAGATATGGAATGGATTGATCCTCCTCCACTTTCTTCTTGGCAGGACTGGGGTAGTCACTTTCAAATATACTCTCTCTCTCTCTCTCTCTCTCTCTCTCTCTCTCTCTCTCTCTCTCTCTCTCTCTTTCTTTCTCTGTCTCCCTCCCTCCCTCCTTCCTTGGTCCAAAAGTTCCTTGATATTTCGACTGAGTTTAAAATGACATTTGGCAATATTACAGATATTAGGAATGCACACTGTACATGGCCATGTCTATTCTCAAGAGTCAGTATAGGGATAGGGACGTAGCAAAGGCAGCCTCATTCCAGCTCTCTCTGCTTGCTTTCTCTACAGAAATATAGAAACATAGATGCTTCACAACCTGGTTAATGTCCTCCTGGATCAGATCACAGAGTATTTAGGGAGAAGGAAAGGAAAGGAGTTCCTGCCAATTTTACTCCACTAGTCATTGCTGACTAGAGGGTGCGGCGCTTATCTCCATTTCAAGGCTATGAGCCAGTGATGTCTGAAGACATTTCCACAATCATGTGGCCAGCATGACATCATGGAGTGCGATTTCCTCCCCACTGAAGTTCTACTTATTTATCTAGTCTCATTTGCATGGTTTTAAACTGCTAGGTGGCTAGGAGCTAGATGAAGATGGATGTCCGGTCCTACGATGCTCGGGTCCTGAACTCAGGCAATTGGCTCTTGGCTGTTGGTTGTCTTAACTGTTTGCTTAGGGAGAAGAGATCCAATAAAGGATGGAAAACCAATTATCTGGGCAGCTGTTGAAAAAATGAACTCAGCCAAAACTATGAAAAAAAAGTTTTCATTGATCTTGCTGACTGTTATATTTTCCAAAGGGTTAAGAAAGAGACAAGGGAATTAGCTTGCCTAGAAGAAGTAGATTTGATCCTAATTAATAGGGGAGACCTGGCTGAAGAGGAAAAAGGAACTTTGAAAGAAAGTGACCATATCATTTTAGGGTTCAAGGTATTACAGGAGAACCTGGATTATTGTTCTACATCAGTGTTTCCCAAACTTGACAATTTTAAGGCATGAGGACTTCAACTCCCAGAATTCCACAGCCAGCAACGCTGGCTGTGGAATTCTGGGAGTTGAAGTCCACATGCCTTAAAATTGTCAAGTTTGGGAAACACTGTTCTACATGTACATTAGATTTCAAAAGGACCAATTTCAACAAATTTAGAAAGGGACTGATCTTAACTGATCTGATAGAAATCTTCACATCAAATGGAGTGCAGGAGGATTGGGAACGTCTGAAAAATAAGATACTGGAAGTACAATCATATATCATTCTGATAATTGGGGTCACCTTAGGAAACCATCCCAATGCATAGCTAATTTTGACTGTGCTAAAAGCTACCTGTATAGCAAGTGGTAGGCAAGTACAAGGAGATATTTCAACAAGAAGCTGATAGTTGTAAAAAGAAAATTAGAAAGACTAAAGCAGAAGAGAAATTTAGGTTGCAAGGATAACACAGTCTTTTGACTTTTGCCCAAAGGAGAACTTTTCAAAAAGATCTGAGTGTAACAATTAATAAAGTAGAGAATAGCACTTCAATGTAATTAAAGAGATAGTTAGGAAGCACCTGGCCACCATGAATAAGCGTAAGTCTCCAGAACCATGCCAGTCATACCTGAGAGCTGTGATGAAGCTTGAGGATGTCATCTCAGAGCCTCTTTCTGTGAGCTTTGAAAAAGGAAGAGCAAATATTCCTATCTTTAAAAATGGGGGAAAAAGAGGATCCTGTTAATTAGCAATCAGCTTGACATTGATAGCAGACAAAATTCTGTAAGAGATGATCATGCAGTCACTCTGTGAGCATACTAAAACAAATGCATTGCTTGACAGGAGTCAACATGGATTTATCAAGCATAAATTATGCCAAACCAAAGTGATCTCTTTTTTTGATTTAGTGACCAGATTAGAGACCACAGGAATGTGGTGGTCTTAGTGTATCTTGACATCAGGAAAGTATTTTGGTAGAGAAGATGATAAAATGTGGTCTGGACTATGCTGTCATTCAATACATGTAAAATTACTTGAATAATTGTGTCCACACACGTGTACATTAATGTCTTCTCATGAAGCTGGAAATAAGTGTTGAGTGACATACTGCATGGTTCCCCTCTAGACCCATATTTATATATAAATTGGATGATGGGTAAGATTTTTTTTAACAATAAGTTTGGGAGCTTATAAACACATTAAAGGACAGTGTAGAGTTTCAGGAGGATTTTAAGAAGCTGGAATAACAGGAAGAAATGGAATGTCCAACATTTGGATAGGAAAAATCAAAGTGATGATTAACAGGTTAGGACTATATTGTGTAGTATTACATACAAAAAAGAATATGGATGCCAATTATTTTAGAATGGGCGTTGATAGCATGCCCAGAGATGTATCTCAATAGGAGAGCAGCCAAGATGATAAGTGGAAAGAAGGTTTATGGGGAAAGGGTGAAGATGTTGGGTATGTTTAGACTGGAGATGGGAAGACTATAGGTAGGCATGACAGATGTTTCCAAGTACTCAAAGGGTTATTTTGTAAAAGGTGGAGCAGAATTATTCAGAGTTGTTCCAGAAGATAGGACAATAAAGAGTGGATTTAAATTATAAGGAAGTAGATATTGGTTAGATATCAAGAACAATTTTCCAATGATAGTTGCTATTCAAAAGTGAAAAACATGGCACCAGGAAAGAGTTCACCAGAGATGTGTGAACAGAAACTGGTTCTCCATCTGTCAGGGATGCTGTAGTAATGGATTCCTCTCTTGGACAAAGGTTCAGCTAAAGGATCTCCAAGATCCTTTCCAACCCATACTTCTATGGTTTTATGGGAAAAATATCCAGAAGAAAAAAAATGAAAAATTCTTGCCCCACCCTTCCCTTCTGGTGTTCTGATTATATAATGGCCTTCCTAAAAACATTGTTCCCCTTGACGTTAAAACTCTACCCCATTTGTTATAGAAACTAACTTGACACAGTAATACAGGGGTCTTCAAACCTGGCCCTTTTATGACTTGTGGACTTCAACTCCCAGAATTCCTCAGCCAGCTTGTGCTTCAAGCTAATTGGGGAATATGATTATGACTGTTTATTGGAGGAGGGAATTGCACTTTGTTACTTTGTATCCAGGGGAGGGGAATTTAGTTTCTGGTTTCAACTATGTAGTGCTGATACTTCGTTTCTCGAATAAAAGATTCTTTAAAGTAAACAATGCCTCGAAGTTCTTTTGAAGAGTTTCATCTGTCAGAACCATGACAAATGGACTGGGACAACAAGATAATGTGCCTGAAACACAGAATGCCATGGAATCAGTGGTGGGACTCAGCCAGTTCACACCAGTTTGGCAGAACTGGTAGCTAATTTTTTGTTGCCCAGGCCCAGAATGGACTTCCGGAAGCGGTATCCACATAAAGAACTAGTTGTTTACATATTTGAATCCCACACTTTATGGAATGGTATTGACTGAACTATCTTCCCTATATCCTTTAAGTCAGCTTCTTGTTCTAATTTGTGAAAAAAGTTGATAGTATTTTTTTTTAATCTGCCTTGGCCTGCAAGATCTTGACTGGCACCTATAAGAAAAGACATTTGGGAAAATGAAGTTTGGCTTCTGAAACAGGAGCCCTGAAAGATTACAATGAGAATAAGGTTAATGTAGGGAAAATCACTTTCTCCCAAGCCTCTAAGGCAGGGGTGGGCAACTATGGACCCTTTACAACCTGTGGACTTCAACTCCCAGAATTCCTGATCCAGCAGGGGCCATAGTTACCCACCCCTGCTTTAAGGGCTTTAAAGATCAAATCTAGTTCTTTGAACTAGGCTCAGAAACCAGGATAATCAATGCAGAACTATTATTACTGATTAGCCTTAGACATGCAATGAGTGTTACATGGAGTTATTTATTAAATTTGTTAATATTCTCTCAACTTCTGTGTCATATTCAATTCAATAAAAAACTTAAATTCCAACTCATCATCTACATTCCAGCACAGAACAATATATTCTTTACAGAATTTCAAAATCAGTTTTAGACTCAAGAACGTAAAAAAACTCACAGGAAATGAGCTAGTGGTCGTAAATTAATAGAAATGTTAAAACACATAAAATACCCAATTAAAGTTTGTCTAGTACTGAAAGCTTCCTTAGAGGGAAATCAAATTTCTTGAGGGAGACACTTCAAAGTGGAATAGAATAATCCCCAAAAGCTATTAATCTTGCCATCACTGTCTAAACTTCACAAGTCCTCACTGAAAGAAGATTTGAGTTGACATTTTAAACTCTGTCAAGCTCCTGATTACATCCCTGGAAATATGATATCATCTACAGTTGCTGAGTTCACTTTGAAATTCAGATGACAATGATAATAATTTCCTCCTGATTTCTAAAGCCTAGTTGATTCTGGAATGTACTGTTTCAGGTTGCAATGTTCTGTGTATCTATGTGTGTCTGTGTTGTGAAATTTCTAATAGGCCATTTCACAGCTTAGTGACCTATAGTGTCTTCATAGCACTTTCCAAACATTGCTGAAGCCTGGCCTTGTGCTGTTATTTGGACACAACAATGATTGGACAACTGAAGTGGCTCTGCTGTATAGTGGAGAATGACAGTAAGTCATAGTATCATGGGACATGGAATGAACACAAAATATTCAAAATGATGATCTAACTTGAACCACTAAACTCATCTCCTTTTCTCAGGAGGGTAGAGAATGTGCATATCACCAGTTGTCAGCTGCAGGTGAGAAGGAGTTGTCAGCTGCAGGTGAGAAGGAGACAGCATCATTCTTCCCAAACATCCCAAAGACTTGGCCCTATTCTGCTTTATTCAAAGACAAACAACAGGTGCAATTCAAGGTGCTGGTTGGACCAGGTTATCTGAAGGACCGTCTCATGGTCCTGGCTTTGGACCAGGTTATCTGAAGGACCGTCTCATGCCAGTCACATCTACCCGACTCATTGGAGCAGGGAGGCAAGGAATGTTGTGGGTCCTGTCCCTTAAGGAGATGCATCTGGTGGGACCCAGAAGAAGGGCCTTCTCCATGGTGGCTCCCTCTCTCCAGAACATCATTCCCTCAGAGATTAGACTGGCCCCCATTCTAACTCTTTCGGAAGGAGCTGAAGACCTGGTTCTGCCAGCAAGCCTGGAGAACCCAGAGCGGGATAAAGCCCATTAAATGGCTGATATGAATTGTCACTGGGGTGGGGGGGGTTATTATATTATTTTATTTTTATTATCATTCTTGTTATATTTTATTTTTATAGGGTGTTTTTCTTTTTACGTAAGCTGCCTTGAGTCGCCATGCGCAAGTAGGCAGCAATACAAATTTTCTAACTAAATAAATCAATCTCCCTGCATATTACAACAAAAATGGTGTTGCGGGGAACACTATTCTATAATCCTAAACCTCCCCCCCATTATATTTTTAATTCTGTGTTCAGGGATCATATGTTTTAAATTGAAAAGATCAGGCAATGTCTTGATTCATCAGCCACTATTCAGCTCCACTTTGGTCTCCTTCTGTGGGGTGTCCTTTTGATCTTCAGGTTGGAGAAGATTGTTGTACTGCAGTGTTTCCCAAACTTGACAATTTTAAGGCATGAGGACTTCAACTCCCAGAATTCCACAGCCAGCAACGCTGGCTGTGGAATTCTGGGAGTTGAAGTCCACATGCCTTAAAATTGTCAAGTTTGGGAAACACTGTTGTACTGCATAAAAATTCATCTCTACTCCAAGATCTGGAGCCACACAAAGTGAGGAATACCATGTCTGGATCTCTATGGTTATCATGCTGGCACAAGGTTATGTGGAGAAAAGGATTTTTTTTTTTCCCCTTGTACTTTTAGCTGGGCAGCTGGATGCCTTCTGAATGCTCAGCTAGACTTTGTCCCCCTGTTGCTGTGTAGGATGACCCAACCATCTTGCATTCCCATAAGTGAACTTTCCAGTCCTTGACTCTCATGCCGTCTTCCAAAAATCTGTTGCTCTCTATTGCTCGCTCCCCAAAGGCAGCATCACCAGAAGGAAAATATGCAGCCCTTCTCCTCCAGTTCTTCCTCCACACCTCCCATTTCTATATTCTGATGCTGGAGTTGGAGAGGCAGAGAAGTCGGCAGCGGCTGCTGCTATCTGGCCTCCAGCCTTGAACCGACCCACTAATGAAGGCCAGGTTTATTTCCAAGCCTACAGCAGTTGCCAAGAAGACATCCTTGCTACAAGACGGGAAAAGAAATCCACGTCAGGCACGACTTCCCCTGCCTTTTAAGTTCAGCAAGTAATGGCAGGGAAGTATGTGAATCACGTTCGTTTGCACCCATTTCTCTGCTGCATCTGCTGTCTTTTAAAAATAGATCTTCAGGATTGGTCATAATTTGCCGTAAAACTGAGTTTTAGGCTTCATGCGCACTAGCCTGGCTGTGGGTGCCATTCAGATGTTTGCCAGTCTTAGTCACTGTTAGAAAAGGTTAAGAAGCAGCCCAGGGCTCTCTCTCTCTCTCTCTCTCTCTCTCTCTCTCTCTCCCTCCCTCCCTCCCTCCCTCCCTCTCTCTCTCTCTCTCTCTCTCTCTCTCTCTCTCATGGAATATTTGAATTTTTCCCAGTTCAGGGAAAGGTGGAGGAACTGGGAGCCCCTTCTAAGGAAATCTTTCCAAAAGGAATAACAAAAGTTAAAAAAAAAAGGCTCTTGTGCACTTTAAGAATAGATTTCTCACTGCATAAACTTTGGAAGATGAAGACCAACATCTGGTAGAAAGACATTTAGAGAGAAAGAAACTGCTCGGCAGAGGTCAGAGATAACAGATGAGCCAATTCTGTGAGCCAATATAGGGGGTTGTTGCTGGGCTCTGGGATTTAGAAAATTTAGCGACCCCGGATTTAAGGAATTCCTGCTCAGTGGCCTTTGCAGCTCACCAATCCCCAGCACTACTTCCAGTGGTGGGATTCAGCCAGTTCGCACCACTTCGGCAGAACTGGTAGCAGCATCCACACAGAGAACCAGTTGTTCACATATTTGAATCCCACCATTAACTACTTCCCTCACAGAGTTATTGTCCAAGGCTAAATGAGAATAATTCCACACATAAGCTGAGCAACTCCAAGTAAGAATGGGTTGCCATAAGAGGGAATGTGATGAGCCAGTTTGGTCTAGTGCAGGGGTCTGCAACCTTGACAACTTTAAGACTTGTGGACTTCAGCTCCCAGAATTCCTCAGCCAGCAGAGAATTCTGGGAGCTGAAGTCCACAAGTCTTAAAGTTGTCAAGGTTGCAGACCCTTGATCTAGTGCAGGGGTCTTCAAACTTGGCCCTTTTATGACTTGTGGACTTCTACTTCCAGAATTCCTCAGCCAGGCATGCTGGCTGAGGAATTCTGGGAGTTGAAGTCCACAAGTCATAAAAGGGCCAGGTTTGAAGACTCCTGGTCTAGTGGTTAAAGCACCAGGCTGCAGAATGGAAGACTGAGTTCAAGTCTCACCTTAGCCATGAAAGCCAGCTGGGTGACTTTGAGCCAGCCTAACCCACCTCACAGAGTTGTTGTTGTGGAGAAAATAAGAGGAGGGAGTTGTGTTGGATATAGTCGCTGCCTTATTTGTAAAAACAATAAAGGCGGGATACAAACAAACAAAAGCATGTAAAGATTTTGTTTTAATATATCCCTCCCCCCCCATGATTGATCAGGTAGATCACAACCTATTACTTGATAAGATAGAAAAATGTGGGTTAGATAGCATCACCACCAGATGGATTTGTAGCTGGCTGACCGGCTGTACCAGTGTGTGGTCCTCAATGGAACCGCATCTATATGGAGGGAAGAGTGTAGTGGGGTGCCCCAGTGCTCTGTTCTGGGCCCAGTGCTCTTCAACATCTTCATCAATGATTTGGATGAGGGGATAGATGGGGAACTCATCAAATTTGCAGACGATACCAAGCTGGCAGGAATAGCCAACACTCCAGAAGACAGGCTTAAGATACAGAAGGATCTGGACAGACTTGAACACTGGGTGCTATCTAACAAAATGAAATTCAATGGTGAAAAAAGTAAGGTTCTACATTTAGGCAAGAAAAACCAAATGTACAGGTATAGTATAGGGGGTACCTTGCTCAATAGTAGTAGCTGTGAGAGGGATTTACCCTTAACTTTTAAAAGAATTCCAGCCAAAGTGTTTACATGAATTTCCTCCAGTACACGAGTCATACTTCTGAGGAGTTTCATGAGACCTTCTCACTTTGAACAGGGAACACTTCTCACATTAAAAACATGTCTGTTTGTAGGGCTTTCACAATGGTGTATAGGTTTATGATGGATTATAGCTGTGAGTGGTGGCACCCTTTCCTCTTTCGGCTTTCTATGAAAAGATTTAATTCTTATCCACAACTCATATCTGTCTATCTATCAATCTCGTGGAACACTTTAGTTTTTTTTTTCTAGTAGAAAGCACACAATAGTGATGATATTAATATCTCCTCTATTTTTCTCCCTTTCATTTGTAGAAGGATTTGCGGAAATGCTGCATAAGCCAAAAGATTTAGAGACTGCTATATGCTGAAGTTCCTCAATTTTTCATAGGAACTTCTTTCACTAGAGACTATAGTTTCTCAGCAAGTGATAGCACTTAGCTCAAAACTAAGTAAAGATAAACCTGGTTAGTACTTGCATAGCAGACATCAAGAAATCCAAGGGCTGCAGATAAAACGGGAAATTCGAATTAACATCTTGAAAGCAGCCATATTGTTGCACTTTCCTAGAGTTGCCAAGAATCAAAATAGTCCCATCAATGTGGTTATCAGGATGAGTCACAGCCTCTAACAGACTTAGCATCAGTCTTGGGTGATAAACTAAGCAAAGTCAGTTCTATCTAGTTCATACTTGGATGGGAGACCACTCAGAAACCCAAGATGTGTAGATTAAACTGGAAAACCGAATGTAGTTCTGGAACCACTGTGGAACAGTAACAAGAAAACTAATGGGCAGCTTGGATTTGGCTGGAGAGGTTATCTTTTAATGCAGGATTCAGTACACACCAGCATTGCTCCACGAAGCCTTGGGATCCAAGGCCCGGCAAACTGTCCCTTTCTTAGAATAGAATAACAGAGTTGGAAGGGACCTTGGAGGTCATCTAGTCGAACACTCTGCTCAGGCAGGAAACCTTATACCTATAACTGGTTGCCCAATCTCTTACTAAAAATTTCCAGTATTGGAACATTCACAACTACTGGAGGCCTAACTTTCAGGAACTTTCTCCTTGGTTCTAGGTGCTTCTCTCCTTGATTAATTTTCCATCCATTGCTTCTTGACCTGCCTTCTGGTGCTTTGGAAAATAAGTTGACCCCCTCTTCTTTTGTGGCAGCCCCTCAAACATTGGAACACCGCTCTCATGTCGCTCTTAGTCCTAATGAAAATTAAACTAGACATACCCAATTCCAGCAACTGTTCTTTGTATGTTTTAGCTTCCCGTCCCCTAATCACCTTTGTTGCTCTTCTCTACAGTCTTTCTAGAGTCTCAATATCTTTTTTTTTACATCGTGGCCACCAAAGCTGGATGCCGTATTCCAATCCTTTCCCCTTTCCATCCACCCCTGGGTAGCTTCGGTTTGATCCAGCGAAAACAGCCAACCGGCTCCCTGGCTTTCCCAGAACGAAGGAGTAAGGGACTTTAATGCAAGCCGTGTGCGACGGGAGCAACGGCTGGGAACGGGTCTCCCCTTTTCCCGCCTGACTCCACCCCTCCCCCGAAGGAAGGGCTGCCAATGCGCGGGGGGGGGGAAAGAGGGGGCTCGGGGGAGGAGTGCTGCGGTTGAGCGGGTGGCTGGGCTGGGGATCGCCTTCCAGGTAGATGGCTACAAATTGTCTGCTTGGAATAGTAGGTCGCGGCCGCGTTTCCTCGCTTGGCTGATTGACAGCCCGCGTCCGGCTATATAAAGCGGGCGAGCGAAAGGCTGGGGAGCCACTTCAAAGCCATCCCAGCGGCCGCTTGTTCCAGGCGCAACCCCGCCGAGAGGACAGCGCTTGGAGAGAGCTGGACTTGACGCTTCCGTGCCACGGGCGGACACTTTGGTCTTCCGGACTTGGATTTGGCAGCAGTCACCCGGAGGTTCGTGGGAACGCTCCTGCCAGGTAGGACTTTGAGCCGGTGCTTCCCGGAGAGGCGCAACGGAGAGGAGGAGAACAACTTCGGGAAGTTTCCTCGTCAGGAAGCCCCGACACGTGGCTTAGAGAAGTCTCTTCCTTTCTCTGCCCCCCCCCCCCAAACTCCGTGAGTGGAATTGAGTTGGTAACCTGGTTTGCAGGAGGACAAAAGAGTCCTTGGTTCCCACGGGCATCGCGTGCGTCTAATTCGAAGAGCAATTGTTCTCCCGTCTATTCCGATGCAATTCTTCGGGACCTGTCCCAGTGATAGCTGGCCAGAATTAAAGTTTCAGAGTCTGTCTCCGGATCCCCTTTCCCCTCCCACTCCTAGTACGTCGACTTTCTAACGTTATTAGCGCAGACACTCGGCTCGTTAGTTAGGAATTCTGGCTTTTCCTGAACACCCTCTCGTGAAAACGAGCGAGCTTTTTCAGTGGAGATTTTAAATCTAACTTTAGAAGAAGTCGTAAAAAAGCACAATCCAGCGCTGGGGCGTTTTTCTTGCCCCAAGTCCTTTTAGATGGGAGGAAAAGGGATATCTATATGCAGGGGTGACTCCCACCCACCCCAAAACTGACCCACGAAATCTTTTAAGTCAGAACTGTCCTCTATCTAGTGCCGTGTGTGCAGAAGTACGCAAGGCAAGTATGCAAAGCTATACGTGTCTCTCTCCCTCTCTCTCGAGTCCGAAGAGGATTTATGAAGCTTGTAAGAGAGGAAAGCTGCGTTCTCCACCCAATTCAAGCCACAAGAGCATCTTTGGGTCACAGCCTCTGGAAAAAAAAAATTCCCCTGCACAAGTTTCGCATAAGAATTTCCATTTATCTGATTGAGTTTAGCGCCGGGGAGTGTCGTATCTATCTGGGAGAGGGACTTGCTAGTTTTCTGATGGATTTTTCAGGAATTGCTGCTGAAACATTAGCAAAGTTGACAGCATTTCAGATGGACTTTCAGCACCTTTTTCCTTACTGTTGGTTTCCTAAGGACAGATCCATGGTCCTTAAACCAGGGCTTTTCAACCAGTGGCACGGGTACCACCTGTGGTACATTGGCACCTGGCAGGTGGTATGCGACCATCCTAGAAAAGTGGTAGCGGGGGAGGGGAATGAGCTGAACCAGTGGCAGCACTGCAGAAGCCTGAGCGAGAAATGGCTGGAGCTGCAGGGCTGTCAGGGCTCAGCGGAAGTGCCAGGATCAGTGCCGCTTTCCAGCTGATTGGCACTTCTTTGGGGCTGTCAGTGGAAGCGCCAGAATCAGTGCCAGGCTCCAGCTGGAGCTCGGCGCTGATCCTGGTGCTTCTGCTGAGCCCAGAAGAATGTTGCAGCATCTCCAGGGTCTTGTGATTTATATTCAGATGCTTGGCAACTGATTCATATTTATGACAGTCAGTGTCCCAGGGTCATGTGAATTGACCAAAGCCTACTGCAACCACCCATCAGATGGGGGGAATAAAAACCAAACACCCCCCATCCCACCCCCACTGCCAATCCTCAACAGAAATGCTCACAACAATGAAAACCTCGGACAGGAGGAAGAGCGCCGCTGGGTGGGCAGGCAGGTGTCTTACTCAGCTGTGGCTTGGGGGCGGGGACTTTTTTCAATGCCATTGTAACTTCTAAGAGTCACTAAGCGAACTGTTGTAAGTCGAGGACTACCTGTACTTTATCACTTTTTTCATATTTTTTTTTGGTCATCAAGTTTTTGACACCTTGCAAGGTGACTGGTGGTACTCCAGTGTTGCCATATCCTAAAAGTGGTACAATGGGTGAAAAGGTTGAAAAGCCCTGCCTTAAACCTTCCTTTCAAAGTATAATCTGCATACAATGTAGTGTGTAGCCTTGGCAAGAACTTGTATCTCTATTGCATACCCTAATACCATAGATGTAAAAAAAAAAAACAATATTAAATCTCCCGGAGGGCTGAAATAGTGTAACTTTATCTTGTATGGGGAGGTTATACTTGCAGTGTTGTGTATGTTCATATGTAGTTGTCCAGCTTTCCCTGTTTGTCAGTGAGTACTTTGTATAGCTTTCCATGTTTGTCATGTCAACATTTTTGACTTGGGATTTTTTTTTACTGGTTATGAATTTTTCTGCTTTGATGTGGAATAAATACCCAGTTATGAGATCTACAGTACAATTTTAAATATAAGTAATAGATTTATATTCTACTTAAAAAAAACTGCAGATATTATTAAATTTTCAATACTGCAGTTAATGGAATGTTTCATTACTTGAACTGTTAAACAGGTAATTTATTCAATGAGATTTCTGAGAACTCTACAGGACTGCGGTTGAAAACCTATATTTATGGTTAGATCATGAAATCTAGATATTTTTTATGAGTGAAGAAGGCTGTGGACATAGAATAGATCAAAATGAAATGTCATTTTATGCTGATGAAACAATAGATACAGAGAAATAAGCTGTCTGCTATTTCTCCAGTGGTCAATGTGTGTATACGTATATATAAGTATTGGGTGTATGTGAGAGAAATACTGAAGCATTAGCACATGCTATATATATGAAACCCTGCTGGAAATATCATTATCTTCTAAGAATGTAACTCTGTAGCTGGCCAAAAATGGCTTCAAGAGATTCAATAGCTAATAGACAATCCAGCACCCAGACGTCTCACAGAAAACCTTTGAAGAAATTCTGTCCATATCATATATCTGTTTCCTTGAATATATTTGGGAGGGTCTTTTCCTGACTACTTTCCCTGCATTTCAAATGAGCCTTTTTACTAATTTCATCATAATCAACCCCAGATCAAGTGACAGATTGTACGCAGAAGTAAAAGCATGGCCAAAGTAAACATATTGATCCTGTATAGTAGCAGAGTGTTATGTATTCCCTATATACAACAAATAATAAATGTTATACGCTGCCACGCAGAGGAATTTTCTTGGCTGTTTTTTTGGGAGATGAGTTAAGTGGTTAAAATTGGTAAAGGAGCCTCAATAATGGATACATCTTGGTTTGTTCCTAGGCATGATGTTACAGAGGAGTTGGTTACTGGGGCTATTGATCTGTCTAGCTTTGTGTCTTTCATCACAAGCTCAAGGTAAGTCTTTCAATTTCTGTATTCTGTATTGAATTACTGCATTGTCTGAACAATTCAAAGCAGGCAGAAACTTCAGTAACTATAACAATATCTAATGAAACTGAGGCTACAGTTGTGTGCACATGACTTTGGCTTGCACTTAAGAATTCTTACTCAAGTATGTCTTTCCACTGCATGCCTAAAATATGAAATTGGAATAGGCCTGTCTCAAAAGATGTGGAGACAGAGGAGGGGGGTCTAGAGATGGAGACATCTAGAAGCTTTCTCCACTCTTACCTAACCACAATGCAGGCATGAATTAATTAAAAGAACAATCTGCCATGTCCCCATGACGTTGCCTTCGCCAGCTGATAAACAAAGCAGAGTAATTATAACTATAAACAGCAATACATTTATGTATTGAGCCGAGGTGGCGCAGCAGTTAGAGTGCAGTACTGCAGGCCACTTTAACTGACTGTGTTCAGCAGGTCAGCGGTTCAAATCTCACCGGCTCAAGGTTGACTCAGCCTTCCATCCTTCCGGGGTAGGTAAAATGAGGACCCAGATTGTTGGGGGCAATGTAAATATATTTTTATATACATATATATATATATATATATATATATATATATATATATATATATATACACACATTGCTTACTGGTGTACACCGCTTAGAGAGTGCTTGCACTTAAAGCGGTATATAAGTCTCATAAATAAATAAATAAATAGTAAACAATATCTGCTTATCCCAGGTCTTTGGGAAGTATTTGATAGGTGGACAAAAATGCCAAATTCAGCCTAAACAACTGGGTGACCAAACTATAATAACAACAACAACCACAGTTGAGCCCAAACTGTCTGTTGCTAAGTTGTTAAGTGAGTTTTGCCCCATTTTATGACCTTTCTTGCCACAGTTATTAAGCGAATCGCTGCAGCTGTTAGGTTAGTAACCTGGTTGCTAAGTGAATCTGGCTTCTCCCTTGACACTGCTTGTCAGAAGGTTTCAAAAGGTGTTCACACGACCCCAGAACCCTGCAATTGTCATAAATACATGCCAGTTGCCAAGGGCCTGAATTTTGATCACGTGACCCTGGGGACACTGCAACGGTCCCACATGTGAAAAACAGTCATAAATCACTTTTTTTCAATGCCATTGCAGCTTCAGACAGTCTCTAAATGAATGGTTCTAAGTCGAGGATCACCTGTAATTAATTAGACTTGTATGGCACGTGCTGCCTTGGCTAAACTGGTGTTGAAGTTGGGTTTTCCCCTCTTCTTCCAACCCTACCCCAGACCAGCCTCAAAGTCTACAAAATCTGCTAAGCTTCTCTTGCTAATTTTGGAGGGAAATCCGGTTGCTGTGGTGGCTTGAAAGAGCCCATAGAGGCAGAATAGAGACTGATGGATGTCACGCTGATGCATTTTTCTGCCAGCTTAAAAAGTGAGGGAGGGCACTTCAACTCAGCAGCAGGCAAAGGCTCAGTGTTTAAAATGGGCCACTAACCTGGGTCAAACAGCTACCTCAATGTGAGTTTTAGACATCATCTTAATTCGCGATTAAAAGACCGCACCTCTTCCTCTTTCTTCTGAATTACTTGGCTAGTAAATGTATTTAGAAATTGATTCACTCTGAGAATTAAGACTCTGCCAATTGTTTATAAAACAGCTCTAAATCTACCGGGGTTGCTAGGTTTTGCTAATGGGCTGCTCTTCTTTGAGAAGTTCCCAAGGGTGTCCTTGGCTTCAACAGATGCTGCAGTGTTGCATCTTTCCTGGCAGGCCAGTTGATTTGGCTTGAATTTTTATTCAGTTTCAATAAGCACATCTCTTTCATATACTTTAGCAAGAGACAGTAGCAGCTAGACAAAATCTTTTCATGCCAAAGAGCAGCAATTGTTCATACTAAGCATGGAAACATCCCATACAATGATGTCATACATGTCTTGATGTTATCATGCAGATGGTTGAAATGATATCATGATGATCTCAAGACACGAATTAGGTATTTAAACCACTCCATTCACATGAGAACCTCATGAAGTAGGAGTTGTCAATTCCATGGAAATACCCTGGAGGTAAATTCCACCTGAAAAGTAACCAAAGTTACTTTTAACGTGCTTGGGTGGGTTTACACAGTGTCTTAAACCAGAGGTCCCCAACCTTTTGGGCACCAGGGACCGGTTTCGAGGAGATAGGTTTTTCCATGGACTGGAGAGTACATTGTTTTGTGCTGCCTGCATCTCACAGATGGGGCTTTGCTTGTTTGTGTGGACCGGTTGTTGGCATGCCACGGCCCAGTACTGGTCTACGGACCAGGGGTTGGGGAATCCTGTCTTAAACCATATGTTGACCCTCTACTTCTGGACTATTCAGTAAACAAACTATAGCTTAGCATGCATTTTAATGTGTTTTAAGTTTGGAGCTTGAGCTATAGTATACTTGAGTAGGAGACTAACTTAAATGATACCCACTGATTAATTCCCTATTTATCTAATGTGAGCCATTGACAAGAGCAGAAGGTTTGGGTCAGAAAGCCTTAATGAATGTTTTTTGTTTAGGTAGCTGAGGTTGAAAGCAAACAAAACTCTCAGCCTAGATTTCCCAGTCTGTAAAGTTGAGCTACGTTTGTCCTACCTTATAGGGTTTTTTTGTGAGAATGAGTGAGTAAATGGCTACAAATTGCACTACAGGTAGTCCTTGAACCATTCCTTTAGTTACCATCTGAAGTTACAACAGCGCTGAAAAAAGGTGACTCGTGACTGTTTTTCACACTGATAACCACTGCAGTATCCCTACAGTTGCATGATCAAAAATTGAAAGCTGAACAACTGGTACATATTTATGACCATTGCAGCGTCCCGGGGTCATGTGATCTCCTTTTGTGACCTTCTGACAAGCAAAGTCAACAGGGAAGCCAGTTTCACTTGACAACTGTGTTACTAACTTAACAACTGCAGTGATTCACTTAACAACAGTGGCAAGAAAGGTCATAAAATGGGGCAAAATTCACTTAACGACTCTCTTGCTCAGCACTGGAAATTTAGGGCCTGACTGTGGTCGTAAGTCGGAGACTGCCTGTCAAATTTTTAAGACCCATGGTAAATAATCACGCTACAATTGTATCAGAGTGAAAGACATATTGGACAGATGATAGTCAATTACTTTGTTTGGTCCTTCCTTTGTTGTAACCATGTCACTGTTTGGCGGTGGCTTTGCAGATGGTGAGAGAGAGGATGGTACCTCTTTTGATTTACTGAAAATCAGCAACATAAACAGAAAGACAATTGGAGCAAAACTATTTCGGGGCAACATTTCTAATGTCCCAGCATATCGCTTCATCCGGTTTGATCGCATCCCTCCAGTTAATTCAGAGAAATTAAGACAAATTATTAAACTGATGCAGCAAAACGAGGGCTTCATACTTACAGCCACCATGAGGCAGGATAGGAGTTCCAAAGGGACCATCCTTGCCTTGGAAGGTCCTGGAATCTTTCAACGGCAGTTTGAGATTGTTTCCAACGGTCAAGAAAATACGCTTGAACTTTCCTATTGGATTGATGGAGCCTGGAAACGGCATTCTTTGGAAGATGTGGAATTAGCTGATGTGCAGTGGAAGAATATCACGGTACAAGTTACAGGAGAAAACTTCAGTATCTATGTTGGTTGTGACCTCATTGACAGTTTGACCCTGGAAGAACCTTTCTATGAATACCTGAAAGCAGAGAAAAGTAACATGTATGCCGTCAAGGGAGCTACACGTGAGAGCCACTTTCGGGTAGGTAACGTACAAGACAGATGGTCTACAAAGTAAAGGGCCTGCAGTGGAACGTTATTTATGTCTACTACTCCTCAATTCATTGAGTCTTTTTTCCAGGGGAGGTGGCATGGGATGTTTACTTGCAATCTGAAAAATATGGTAAGTATCCTGGAGGTTGTAATTATTTAGATCAGTTCATGGCTTGGTGGCCACTGAAAACTGCAGTCTCCTCCTCCTCCTCCTCCTCCTCCTCCTCCTCCTCCTCCTCCTCCTCTTCCTCCCCCCCCAGACAAAGCATTTGATCTATATGCAAGCTAGAAGTCACAGTGATTTTCACAAGATTTCTGGTATGCTAGCACTTTGGGGAGGAAAGGCTACAGGATTCAGTTCAGCCTTCTCCAAACTAGTGTCCTGGACTTAACTTCCAGAATTTACAGCTTGCATAACTGGAGAAACCAATTTCTGAAGTAGCATATAAAATAGAAAATAACATATCCATTATTTCTAAACTGTACTTTATCAGGTGAGCGAGGAAATAAGGTAAGATGATTATAATAATAATAATAAAGTTGGAAGGGACCTTGGAGGTCATCTAGTCCAACCCCCTGCTCAGGCAGGAAACCCTATACTATTTCAGACAAATGGCTGTCCAGTCTCTTCTTAAAAACTTCCAGTGTTGGAGCATTTACCGATTCTGGAGGCAGGTTGTTCCACTGGTTAATTGTTCTAACTGTCAGGAAGTTTCTCCTTAGTTCTAGGTTGCTTCTCTCCTTGATTTGTTTCCACCCGTTGCTTCTTGTCCTGCCCTCAGGCGCTTTGGAGAATAGCTTGACTCCCTCTTCTTTGTGACAGCCCCTGAGATATTGGAATACTGCTATCATGTCCCCCCTCGCCCTTCTCTTCATTAAACTAGACATACCCAATTTCAGCAGCCTTTCCTTATATGTTTTAGCCTCCAGTCCCATAATTGACCAGTTTGGCCAACAATTTCCTGGTCTATAGGATATCTTATTCCATCCTCCATGTCTGATCTTTTGAAGCACAATCAACTATGAGTTTAGCATCTCAAGAGTCTTAAATTCCTTAATTAACACTAAATTAGACAGTTTCTCCAGGATTGAGAACTTCATAATGAGCTCCATTTTTTGCTAGCTTATACTTTAACTTTTGAAATACTCCTTATGTAATTAACTAAAATGTTAATCAGATGAATTTCTGAAAGTCCATTAGGGTGTGTAGAATGTCTTTAGTGAACATAAAATAGCTATTCAAAAATAATTGAGGGTTGTGACCATATGTTGCATGACATCAAGAAGGGAAAAAAGGCAACTTTGGAATTTGGATACTTAAGTAGGAGCTATTGAAACAATACTTTGCAAGGATTGCTTTGTTTCTTTGAATTATGGTATTATCTTAAAGAAGCACTTAAGACAGTGTCATCTTATCAGGACAATGGGCAGCATATAAATTTAATCAATAAGTAAATAAAATAAGGGCTGCTCAACTAGGGTTTCTCTTCTGCAGAACTGAAGTACATGAGTCCAGTATACCCGTCTATAATTTATTTATTTCTGACTTATTACCTTTGCTTATCAAGAACTTGGGGCAATATAAACAAAGAAATTAAACAATACATAACAAGGATTTAACAGTACATATCCACATTCAAGACACTGTTGTAAAAAAATAATAAGATAAAACTGGTTTTGTTGCCAATGCCAAAAAGAACAGTTAAAGGACTTAATGGACATTTTTGTGGAGGCAGAGGCTGCTTCAGATTGAGGGGTTTCAATCTTATGAAAAATTGAAATTTTATTCTGTCTTTCAATCCATGGTATTTCTTTGCTCAGGATTTATTTGTAAATAATTGAGAATACTATTTTGTATTTTAAATAAGAAACAGTCAGTTGTACCCTACAAGTTGGGGAAAAGTAGACTTGATTATTTAGTAAATTTATAGTCCATCCATCTCATACACATGGTTATTAATAGTCCAGTGGGTCACATTTTTTAGAAGCAAGTCCAAATGAGTTGAATAGAACTCAAAAAAGTTTACATGAAGATTGTAATCTTATTCATAGCATTTCTAGACTGTAGGAATTGGCCTATGGGTATCTCCCTGGAGTGTGCTAATTGGTAGATTAGCATCAATTGATGGATACAGATGCTAACAGCTGTATTTTTTTCACAAGTACAATACATCTATCCAAACTATTTGAAAGATGTTGAATTACACATTCATTCCGTGTTAGTCACACTGAGGTAGAAACATGTGTATCTTTTTTCTTCAGTCTGCATCTGAAGGGGGGGGGGGGAAAGTAAATTAGAAATTGCTTTCTTACTCTCTAAAACATGAGTGATGAATCGGTAGCCTTCCAGATGTCCTCAGATTTAAACTTTTATTACTCAGACCACTGGTTGGGCTGTAGATACCTTATTGCACTAATGAAGGCTGAAGAATGGAGTGACTTTTCCATTTCTAATTTTTCTTTTCTTAGCTCTACAAACTGATTAGGATAGAAAAGTAGTTAATCTTCTTAGTTCTCAACTATTCACCAGGAATAGAATGTAATTGGGTAAACACATATTACTATTTTACAACTTAGATTACAAATCCATCTGGAAGAAAACAGGACTAAACCCATCAAAGATTACTTTTAACTAATCTCTTTCCAAGGAATGCTGGAAACTATAATTTCATGAGGCTGGTAAATTATATATTTCTAATTGTTATTAGAAAATATTCAGCATCATCCCAGGATTTGGGTATTAGAAGCCAATATGCACCAACTACTATATTATGAATGTTGTTGTATTGCTCTATGGTATAGAGTTATTGTAGTTTTTAACATCTTTCCTCTATGGGATTCCATCATCGTATCGTGATTTTATTATGATCCAGTGATATTGCTTACACTAAGAAATAATCACTTGACTAAGATCATCTGATGAAGTCCATGTTAAGAAAGTCTTTAAATTATGGTCTTCTGATTCTTTATTTCTCCTTTATTATTGTGTTTATGTATCATCACATTGAACATTAGAACTTTTGAAAATGCATTATAAAGACAACTGGTGGAATATTAACTCCGTGCCATAGAAATGCTTCTTTACCCATGAACCAATGTATTTGAGAAACATTTTTATCATAATAAAAGTTGCATTTGTTAATCTATTCATTGTTAAATTCAGTTAAAAAAAAACATTCAACAACATACCCCTAACATATATGAGAAAAATGAGAAATAAGTCTTTCTGTTTTCAGGGTCTCCTACAAAATCTTTTTCTGGTTTTTGGAACTACCGTAGAGGATATTTTGCGCAATAAAGGGTGCCAGAGAAGTCAATCAGGTAAGAACAAGATGTGGCATTGTTAATTCTGGAGTTATGCACAACATTTTCCTTCTCTGTTAGGCTGAATCCAAAAGGGAGTGTAATGGGTGGTAAAGGGGAGAAGAAAAGAATGGAAATGTAAATTAATAGAATGAAATGTTTAGTATAGTTGATAATAAAATTAACCATGAATTGTTTTGCTTGCTGTTTTCTCACTACAACTCCTACCAAACATGGGCCTTTGCATTTATTTATTATCTTACCTTTATTATTTGTATAAATAACAGATTTATACAAAGTCACCCAGTCAGATTTCATACCTATAAAGAGAAGGAAGGAAGGAAGGAAGGAAGGAAGGACTTCAAAAACTTTTCAATAATTTTATGAAAAAGGAGAACAGATTCCTTTCTTTTGTGTTATAATTATATAAGTAGTAAAGTGAAGAGTCAAAAAAATTAAAATTTATACTTCCCAAATATAATACTACATACCTCATGAAGAATAAACTGCAGGTTTTTGAAACCCTGGTTTCCAACTCAGTACTTCATTGATTGGTTTATTTTAGTCAATCCTATCTCCCAAAATTTATTTTTCCAAAGAAGTAAGTGGGATTGGGTAATCTCTGCCTTTCTAAATGTTGTTGGATTCCAATTCCTATCCACCAAAGCTAGTGTGTCAAGAAATCAGGGCCGAAAATATCTGAAAAGTCATGAGCTATTATTCCATGTAAAATAGAACCGACAAGTCAATTGCCTAAATATTAAAGTGTACTATAAAATCAGTGAACATCCACCCAAAATGTAATAAATTGGCATATGATCTAGGGTCCCTCTGATATCTTTAAAAGTTTAGATTTTTTTTTATTAAGTACCATTAAAGCAAAATTGAATAGATATGACATCTCACAAAGATATCATTCATTTGGGATATATTTTTGCATTAAGAGCCAAATACAAAGAAAGATGAAGCAGCCTTATCTAAGTACATATAAAATCGTATTAAATGGACCAATTAGAATTATCTTATGCAAATGATCAGGGGTGGTAGTGGAACACCCAATATTGTTTTTTGCTGTATATCAATTGCCAACAGGATTATTATTATTTTTGCTTACTGTTTGGATTGCCTCTGGATCCATTATGATGATTGCAATCTTAATATGCTTGGTCAAAACCCAGTTGAGGTTGATGTCATAATCTCACATTAATTATGTTGCATGTGAGCAGCCTATTACACTTTTGTGTCTACATGGTAGGAAGACGTCATTTTATTCCATCAAATTGACATTTAAACATATTCCACTTCATGATAAGTTTTCCATTGTGTAGTGTTACATTTTTAGGGTTTCTAATCTGAAGTTTTAAAATAGCCAAGTAATTCAAATTTCTCAGTGCTGGAAAGAATTCATTATACACTTTGGAAAAGCATTTAGTTAGCTGTTAACACCACAATTAAATCAGTTAGTATCATTGGCAGTAAGACTTTCTGCTGCTGGTCTTTCTTTGATGAAAGTTGTATTTTGGATTATTCACAGATCAAATATCCACTTTTCTCCTATTTAGCCACTTTGACATTGTGGTTTTATTATATTTCCATTCTGGTATTCCTATTGATTTTCACTACTATAACTAGGCATAACATGGTGATGTCAGTCTGTTGCCCTTTCTCTAGACTAGAGTAGAGGTCTTCAAACTTGGCCCTTTTATGACTTGTGGACTTCAACTCCCAGAATTCTTCAGCCAGGCACGCTGGCTGAGGAATTCTGGGAGTTGAAGTCCACAAGTCATAAAAGGGCCAAGTTTGAAGAGCCCTGCTCTAGAGTCACTAGTAATGCAACTGAAGAAATACCAGCAGGTTTCTGAACATTTTAAATAGCAACTTCTAGAGCAGACATGTCAAACACAAGGCCTGGGGGCCAGATGTGGCCCGCAAAGTGGTTTCATGTGGCTTGCGAAGCTATCCTGGAAGCAGTGAGGGAACGGCCCCCACTGCATTGGCCCTGGCCCAGGCCAGCCGGGAGCCAATGTACAATTTTGTGGTGGCCATCTATGCTGAAACTCATTCAGTCTTAGCTCCATAAGCCCCTCCTCCGCATGGCCTGAGAGGAACAGTGAGGCTCTTCCACTGGACCATGCCTTGGCACTTGCCCTGGTCCCACCCCCTTCTGCCAGAGACCCTCAGATCTGTCCCACTCCTGCCCAGGCCCCCACAGGCACCCTTGACGTGAATGATGTAGAGCTGGCCATGCCCACCCAGTAGGCCACACCCACTCCATCCACGCCCACCCAGTAGGCCATACCCATCCTGGCCACACCCATCTGCCGCCCCCCAAGGGCAACCACAATGCTGATGCAGCCCTCAATGAAATTGAGTTTGACACCCCTGCTCTAGAGGACAACTTCTAAAGGACATTTCTTTTTGCCATGGTTCTTATAATTTGCCCTTTGCTTAAGGAAGATACCATTAGATATTTGGACATGGGACATAGCTTAAAAATTTATGAAATAAAAACAAATAATTAAAATATTCTGAAATAAGAATTCTGGGAATGCTGTTTTAGTTTCTCTTTACTGGCATGTAATGCTAAAATGTAATGGAATCTACATGTTTCATGAGTTCTAAATTTTTCAGACCATTCTGAAAATTAAAATTACACAACAAGGCAAACTATGGGTTTCCAAATTTGTTTCACAAGAAGTGATCGTGGAGAGTACAGAAACAATTTTTAGATGAAGATGCAATGGCAAGGAAACAGATTTCGACTAAATATTTGAAGAGAGGATCATCTGTAGGATGGCTTGCACAGTGGATTATTTGATCAATTCAAGGAAGACATGGGGATCAATGTCTATTAGCCCTGATGGCAAGGTGGCTGCCTCTGAAGTCCATCTGCTGAGAGACTAATGGGCTTCCTTATGCCATTAGTTGACCACTGTGAGAACAGATAGCTGGACTAAATGGGCCAGTTCATTGCTTATGTTCTTATGTTATGTTAAGAACCTGGTATGGGCCATACTAAACATAGGAATACTTTTGTTGCAACAATAGGCATGCAGATTGGCTGTTCCCAACTCTAAAATTCTATGGATCTTAGTTATATTGAGAGCAAGCCACTTCACTTGTAGTTCCCAAACGTATGCCAAGAATCTGGAGTTTAGGAACTGTGCCTCTGATTTTATCTTTTTTTTAAAAAAAAAAAAAACAGCATTTGTTCTTTTAGCAAAAAATGCTGCCAAAAAGCATTGTACCAGCATTAGACATGCTCTGACAGAAATGTGCAGCTTTCTGCCAACCTGGTTTAGAAAGGCTGTTGTCTATCCAAAGGGAGTGAAACATACATTGAAATAGTAACACTTAGGGAAACTTCATTTCTTCAGCTTTGTGGAGTAGAAAATAGGGTTTATACGATAAAAGAGGAGTGGAAAATCCATACAATGCACTCCTAGACCTGTTCTGTCAAGATTACCCCCTGCTCTTGTTAGTGGGGTTTTCAGTATGCTTAATACTCCCCACCCTTAATCGTACTTTTTGTGCCTGAAAAAAGCCAAAGAAGGCAAAGATCACTTAGGGCAAAATGTGGGGACAGATTTCTCTTCTCACGGTGGAGCATAATCTTTCAACCCCTCAAAATATGTTCCAGAAGGCTCTTCATCCCGTCTCCCTATCCATTTGATTTTCAGAGTGCCTAGTAAGGTGCAGGAAGAGAGGGGGCATCCCTGTCCTCCATCCCATTTCGCTTCCACTCTCTCAGCCAGACCAACTTAACGTGGTGCATGTATATGCCATTCACAGCATTATCCCAGAAGAAAAGCAGTGCCAAGGGTGAATGAAGGTCCTGGTTTCCATATAACCCCATCCTTCTTCTGAAACAGCAGAATAATTATTAGGGTTGTGCAGTGCTTTGGATTTGATTACTGAATACAACTTTGGGCTATGGAGAGGAGCAAACTTAACTCCTGGCTAGAACATCAAAAGATTTTGGAATCCAGTCCAAATGATTGCACTTCCATGGTAATTATGCCAAGTTCAGAATTGAGGCCAACTTTCCATAACATAGTAATCTCATTGGTGATACCATATTCTCCCTATCTCTCTTCCAAGAGTGTCTGCAGGGTATAAACAAAGACAAGATGATGGCTGTGTCCACACCCTGTGGACAGCCTACAAAAGAAGGTACAATTGGTCAATGCAGAATTATTTTCCTGAAGCCACATGCCTGCTACTCACCTTTATTCAGTGAAGCTAAGAAGTGTCTCCAATAATTAACAAAATTCTAAGTTTGTTCAAGCAAGTTGTTGGGACTTTTAAAAGTCCTTAAAAAGGACGCTTACGGTACCTTTAATGTTTACGCCTTAGCATTCCTACTATGCAGTCATTTCTGAAGGAAAATGATTAAGACACAAACATTTATTTTAACTACATTACTTTTTTGCTCCATTTTTAAAGTAAAATTCTGCCTGGATCCAGAATATTGAAAAGAGTTCAGAAGGGCAATGTTGTATATGATGCATATTATCAGGGCTTTTTTTTTCATAAAACGCCCAGAACAGAGTTCCGGCACCTTTTTTGGATGGAACCTTGTAGGGTAGGCAAGGCGGGTTGTATGACGCGTGTGAGTTCTGGCACCTTTTTTTTTTTTTTTTAGAAAAAAAGCACTGCATATTATGATTGTAAATGAATTGCGCTAGTTTAACAGCTTTCTATGGCATTTTTAAAGAACTTTTCCATTACCTTCTGAGATAGGAGAGGATATTTCCATAGATTTGGGATCTAAGCTGTGGAAAGGAATAATTGAAAAAACCTGGTATTCAACCTCTTTTCTTCCGTGATATAATTCGAATTGAACCTATTCCAGAAGAGATCCTTTTGAAGTCCATCTAATGCATCAATGTATAATTTTAATCAAAGGTTACAATCAGTGGAAAATATAGTAGTTTGGTGTGTGGGTATTCTCATTTTGTTTTCTTTCTTTGCAGCTGAAGTGAACACTATTAATGAGAACACAGAGATCCTTCACCTCAGTCCTTCAATCATGACAGAGTATGTTGGAGAAAACACAGAGAAGAAAGCTGAATTCTGTGATCGCTCTTGTGAAGAGCTTGGGTCTATGTTTGCTGAACTCCATGGACTACGAGTTGTTATTAATGGCTTGTCTGACAAATTGAAAAGTGTGGTAGGTACCTCCAGTCATTCTTGTTCTAAGTGGTTTCCAGCCTTGCATTCCCAGGATATAGTTGGATTACATTGGCCATTGTTTCCAGCAATGGGTGATGGGAATTCTAATCTACCTTCTGGGTTCACATGACTAAAAACCTTTCAGTAATTATGATGGTTCTATATGTCTCTCTCTCTCTCATACATATGCACCAATGGTGGGATTCAAATATGTGAAAAACTGGTTCTCTATGTGGATGCCCCTTCCAGAAGTCCATTCAGGGCCTGGGCAACAAAAAATTAGCTACCGGTTCTGCCAAACTGGTGCGAACCGGCTGGATCCCACTACTGATATGCACACTTATTTATTTAAGGGACAAAACCTTGATAAGGATAAAGATCACATATTAAGCCTTTTGCTTAATATTCTACCACCATTCATAATTAGAATCCCAAAGCACAGTTTCTTTCCCACCCTCAAACTAGATAAACATGATAGCACTATTCCAGTATCTGAGTGGCTGCCACAAGGAAGAGGGGGTCAGATTGTTCACCAGAACACCAGAGGGAAGGATGAGAAACAATGGTTGGAAACTGATCAAAGAAAGAAGCAACCTAAGGAGAAATGCCTGACAGTGAGGACAATCAACCAGTGGAACAGCTTACCCCCAGAAATCATGGGCACTCCATCACTGGAAATTTTCAAGAAGAGACTGGACAATCATCTGTCTAAGATGGTATAGGTTCTCCTGCTTGAGCAAGGGGCTGGACTAGAAGACCTCCAAAGTCCCTTCCAGCTATTCTATTCTAGAATATATAATACCTAAGAAGTTCCTCTTTGCTGATTCTAAGCCATAGACTATGTAATATAATATATGATGAATGCACCATGCTTTTCACAGTAGGCG
Organism: Crotalus tigris; assembly: GCF_016545835.1. Lineage (NCBI taxonomy): Eukaryota > Metazoa > Chordata > Lepidosauria > Squamata > Viperidae > Crotalus > Crotalus tigris. The sequence goes on along the minus strand of NW_024097217.1, from coordinate 125,565 downwards.
GTTCCAGACTTGGTCATACTTGAATTCAATTCACTGAAATCACAGAATAACCTACTTCACAATTTTCTATGAGTTTAGCGACATGTAAATTAAATAGCCAAACCCAGACTAAACTGAGTCACTTTTTTTTTTGTCTTCAATCTTGTCCCATTCTTGTAGGCTTCATGGTCCAGTTCCTGCAGTTTTCTTGACAAGATTTTTCAAAAGTGGTTTGTCATTGCTTAATACTTAGGGCTGAGAGAAAGTGACTGATTCAGAGTCACCTAGCCAGCTTCATGCCCTAGCCAGGACAAGAATTGACAGATTTCCAATTTCTAGCCTGATGCCTTAACCACGACACCAAATTGGCGTTCAAGTTAACATTAGGGTGATTAAATTGGATGTGTCTGTAATGCGGCTCCAGGCTAGAGTAGAAAGTTGATTGTAAGAGATGATCTCATTGGATTTGGAATATTGAAATGACTTAGAATTTTTTCTCTTGTTTTTGCTTGGTCCTGTTGGAATTTGGTGAGAGGCAGTTAAGTTCCACTCTACCTTGATTCTTATCTATTCTTTTTTGGCTCTTCTGCTGGCCCATTTCTCTATTCATTTGGCATATACTTTGGAAACAGGTGATAGGAAAATATTTCAGCTGGCAAACCTATGCCCATTCCAAAATGCTTCAATCTTTTTTTGAATCATAGTTAACATTATAGCCAACTCTGTGCTGTTAATCAAATCCACACATTTTTATTTGCTTGCTTGTTGACTTATTTCTTCTTTTCCTCCCATATCAGAAACTGTCTTGCATGAGGCTCTCCCTTATCTTGTTCCTCTAATAGTAATTCTTTGAAGTAGGTGGGATTGAGAACAAATGGGTCATCCAGTTAGTTTCTCTGGCTGAAAGCCATTTGGACATCCCTAGTTCTCTTCCAGGACCTGAAGTATCATACTACACTGACACTCTCCACACCCTTGAAATAGATCTGAAGTGGTCTAATGTCTGTTAGATGAGTAGAATCCGGTACTGAATAAAGTTCTACTGGAGAATAGAACTTACTGCAGGAATGACTTGTAACGTTAATTGATATTTGTACTCATCCTTCCCCCCAAAAATATGGCAATTGAATTGTTTGCTTCCTTTTTGACTGATGCATTAGCTGGGTACAAATAATGTCCTTTCTAAGTATTTTGCATTTCTAAACTAATTGCAGGTCAAATTTCACATTTATTTGTTCATGATGTATTCATGATGTAACGGTTCATCTTTTTATTGTACAGTCAGAGGAGAATAACAAAATTGTATCAGAGTTGCTTGGTCCCAACAAAACCCTCAAGAACCAGACCGCTTGCTGGCAAGATGGCCGTGAATTTGCAAATAACTCACACTGGGTTGTGGACAGCTGTACAAAATGTAGCTGCCAGGTGAGACTTTTAAGACTCTTTTCAAACTATACACTGTTTCCTTATTTCAATCATGATATGTTTTTAAAGTCTGCATTGATGTGCAGGATGAATGAAAAATCACCAATGGACAGTCTTAATAAACTTCCATTTCTGTTGCTTATAAGATTGGATTTTTGGTCTGGACTGTTATTTCCATACACAGGCAAAGGAATGTAGAAGGAATTTAATTGATGCATTTAAAAAAAAAATAACAAGACAACCCATTCCAGTGTGCTATGTAGGATCTTGAACAACAAGTGTTAATAGGGTAAAGATAGTTTGTAATCCTAACTATACTAATTGTGCTCTAAATCCCATTGCGTAGAATATAGCCAGTTCCAAATTTAATATTTAGCTCATGGAGTGATAGATTGTTATTTCAAACCTTAATCAAATGCTAAGGTACCACGAACAGGAATTTATTTGTGGGACTACCTCTCCCAATTATTCCTACCCATTTTATTAGATCCAGCAGAAGGGGCGGGTTATGGGGCCCATAGACAGCTTTTCTTGTTATTGCACCTGCCCTGTGGAACATCACCCCCCCATAATTTAGGTTGGCCCTAACAATAGCTATGTTCATGGGCTTTGACATTGGGTTGTCCGTTATTATCCAAGAGATGGTTATGCAAATAATTGTTTGCTTGTTTTTTTAAAAAAACTGTGGCTGCTGATTGTATATTTTATTTTCATTGTTGGTTGTGTTTTTAATTTGTTAGCCACCCAGACTCACTATGGTGAGATGATCAATCATATAAATTGAATTAAACAAACAAAAAGTAGGAATTCTTCCACAGGAAATACAATGTTTAATTATAAAATGGTGATCAGTTCATAATCCAGGCCATGTGAAAGTCTTTGAGGAATAATTGCAATAGATCCCAGACTTGGGCCACTGGAATTATATAGCATCTTAACTTTGGTATGATAAGCTGAGCAGGGTTCTTCCTTGTTAGACTGTTTTCCTTTATATGAAGATCATTTATGATGAAAACCTTCACAGTGAAGATCATCTCCTAATTCTCCTTATACTCTTCACCTTTTAGTAACCCAGCTCTTCCTCTTTTCTGCATCATCCTCATTCTATAGAAGTGATGGAACGTGGTATCAAGAAATGCCTCTTTATACTTGGGTCAATTACCATTACTGATGAAACTAAAAGATTTTAGTTTTATCATGCCACCATACTAGTGGACGTAGAAATAGAAGCTCAGAAGCTCCAAAGTGAGGATGAAATGAAACATTTTGCCTTCTTAGACTTCTTATAATGGGCAGGCTGTGAGATTTTGTTTACCATCTTCAGTGACCTAGTGTGCAACAGGGTCTTCGTTTGTAGAACATCCACTATGGAAAATGGTACTTTGGGAGCTGATAGGAAGAAGAACATGTATATGTCAGGCCCAAGCCCAGAGATGAGACAATGAGATCCAATCAAATTCTAGCCCTTTATTTGCTTGTACCTAATGGACAGAATCTTGCCAAATTAAAGCTATAACCTTATAACCTTCTATATGCATCCTGACAGATTCTAGAGCAGAAGTCCCAACTTTTTGGGCACGAGGGACCGGTTACATGTAGAGAGGTTTTTCTGTGACTGGAGGGGGTGTGGTTTTGTGTGCTGCCTTCATCCCGCAGATGGGGCTTTGCTTGTTCGTGCGGCCCAGTTCTGGCATGCCATGGCCTGGTACCAGTCCACGGACCAGGGGTTGAGGACCCCTGTTCTAGAGTATTGCTATCCTGAACCTCTTTCCCTGTTCCCCATCTAACTCATCCAACATGAATGAGAAGGTGCCAAAAAAGCAAGATGGTGCATGCAATTAAAGCCCCACCTCTTTTATACATCTGTTGATACATGAACAAAAAGTTTGCATCATGATGGATGTATTTTGCCAACTTGGCTTTTTTTTATCCTTTACTCTCACACTCCATGGATGTTCTGGATGTAGACTAAAGAACAAAGATTGTGACTGAGAGGAATATAACAGAAGAACCAGGATGGAAACATAACTCCTCTTGACCAAGACCATGAGTACTGAGTGATATCTCATTGGAGATATGTTGCTACTGCATGAAAATAGCAAATTCAATTTTATATCATTTGGTATATCTTTTTTATCAAAAAGAAAATCAGCTTACCCAATTCAGTTTCAAAATTTTGTATGTTTCTAATTTTTTTTAAAGAGATATCTTTAGTTGACTTCATTTCTATATCATAATCTGACCCTGGTTTTTTTTTGCATGTAGAACTCTAAAATGGTGTGCAATAAAATCACATGCCCACCTGTGCACTGTGTCCATCCAACTTTTATTGATGGCGAGTGCTGTCCTGTCTGCTCTCACAGTAAGTATGCTACATTTTCCCAACTTGTGTAGTGCAGCTTCACATCATTGTATTCAAGATAAGCAAAAAATGGCAATTCAATAACTAAAGAATAAATGTGGTCACACAGGAAAATGAGTGCAGAATGAAATAAAATGGCGATTCTCCAAATGAAGAGCAAGGATCCTTACTGATATTCTTTTGCTGATATTCTTGGGTTATACTGCACCCCAAGAAATCATAGTAGCCTCAAATTTCTGAGATCTTGGAAACCAGTTTACAGCTGTCTCCCATGTCTCTTCCTCCAAAGAGATTGACAGCAAATAGAAAGAAAAACCTCCTAAATCTGTAGGTGCACTGACTGCTTGTGTTTTCTTGCTGTGCCATATAAGGCATGGATTGTATTGTTTATTAGGTAATATTTAATGATACAGCTGCAATTATGAGTGTCAGTTCAGTGGATAAGCAAACCTCATTTAACAGAATGCAATAAAAGTGTTTTTTTTAATCTCATGAAATTATTAATCAGTATGTAAAAATCATGTATTATTTACGATTAGAGATGATTAACCCTGTGCTTTATTCAAATACTTTTATTATAGTAAAGTATAATAAAGTGATTCAGCTAAATAGGTAATGCATTTTGCTCGGTCTTCCTTGATTTCATCTGGGTGAAGTTAGCCAATTACAGTTCTGCTGATCCTTCAAGGACACCACTAACAGGGACACAATTGAGCATTGAGCGTATTGCAAATTTTTGATAGATTCTACAGACCTTTGGTATACTATAATTTGTTTTTAAGACTATAAGGAATATCAGACTCTGCAGGCCTTTGATTTGGTCCAGTACTGTTCTGCTTAAGTTCTAAAGTTATCTTTGTTATCACACAGCAAATTCAAAGAGAGCTGAAGAGTGGTAAAGCTTGTATATTAGGCGTCTCATTTGCCATTTTTCCTTCTCTTCAAAAGTGTTGATTGTTTATCCTGATTCACCTGATGCAGATCCTGGTCATAAACAAATCAACCTCTACTGCAAAATCCAAAAGCTGTTGGGCAAAGCTTGCAGAAGAGAAGTGTCACCTTTCTGCCTTTTTTTTACAGCCTAAAAGGGATTGCTAACTATGCTGAATCAGTATTACAATATATATTTTGTCAGCAATACATGAGTCATTACTACTTTCTCCTCTTCGAGCTCTTCATATCGCAAACATATTTTACTTTCACTGTGGAAAGTCTCTGAAGAAGTAGGAATACTATATGGCATCAAAAGGAAGTGCAAGAGGGCTGTTCACTTCCAGCTGGATGATGTCTCAGTGCAAACTTTGCTCCTTGCATACTCATGTGCAGCACTACGGGTGCACATAAAAAAGTGAAAGTTGTGGCATGACATTGCAACGTATGTTTTGTCCTGTTGGCATCGGGAGGATTTTTGCTCTTGGTTCAATTAAACCCTGCAATTTGAAATGGTATAGCCTTTAAATAGGAACTTCATACTGGGCCTTTCTACTTCAGTTTTTAGTAGGGGTGTTGTTTATTTGAGAATTCCTCCATGTGTGATTCATACTCTAATTCAAAATCAAAACAAAGGGATGTTTTGGAAACTATCCTCTGTGATGTTTACAAAGGCCACTTTAAAAAAACAACGGCAATCTCTACGAATCTAGAACTAAACAGAGATGAGATAAACTAAATTACCACAACTTGCTGTACAATAATAACCACGTATCATTGGGCTTTGTGCTGCATGCCATTTTTGGAAAGTTAGCACTCTACAGAGCTTTGTTTGCATCTTCTGTCCTTCTGAATCTTAACCTATCTGTAAATTTCGGCAGGCTAATATTTGTAAATAACCGGACAGTCTCAGAGTATTTATGTCTCCTGATTTGCAGCTGACGATCGAGAGGAAGGCTGGTCTCCCTGGTCAGAGTGGACAGAATGCTCAGTCACATGTGGATCTGGAACCCAGCAGCGAGGAAGATCATGTGATGTCACCAGCAACACTTGCCGAGGCCCATCCATTCAGACCAGGACCTGCTCTCTTGGCAAATGTGACAATCGCAGTGAGTGTTACAATGCTTTATTTTACTTTGCATCCAAATAAAAGGACAGTAAATCTGGGATTAATCTTAAAAGAAGGATAAAGATGAGGTACCATGAGATTAATCACTTTTTAAGGTATGGTCAGTCCTAAATATCTTTACAGTTATCTAATTTTTTGCAGTATTTTTAGGGGGTACAATAGCTCCCCTGTTAAAGACACGGTGCTTATCACCTGGAAAGCTTGGGTTCGAGACCTGAGCACCATGAGCTCCCATTACTTGCCCCAACTCCTTGCCTACCTAGCAGTTCAAAAGCAAGTTAGTAGGTAAATAGGTACCTCTTCTGTGCATCTTTGGCAAATAGCCATGCTGACTACAGGACCATGTAAATGTCTGCAGACAATGCTGGCTACCTCAGCTAAAAAATGGAAATGAGTACTGCCCCCTGGGATTGGACATGACTGAACAGGGGAAAACTTTACCTTTATCTTTCCCTTTATTTTTCCCCAAGAGGGAATTGCTCAAGTGGCAATTGACTGGTGAAAATATTGCTCTGTCTGACCCAGATGGGTGTTTATAGTGTGCAATTTGTTGATATAGCTGGAACAGTGAGAGATATAATTATAATCATATCTTGAATTACAAACCAATTTATATACGCCTAGAAATAAATTGGAATTTCCCTTAGATTCTTTGGGGCTGAGGATGCAAGTTCATTATTATTTTTTTCTTTCTCTTGATCAGTACGTCAAGATGGCGGTTGGAGTCACTGGTCCCCTTGGTCTTCTTGTTCTGTAACTTGTGGAGTAGGCAATATCACACGCATACGACTCTGCAATTCCCCAATCCCACAGATGGGTGGGAAAGGCTGCAAAGGAGGTGGACGTGAAACTGAAGAATGCAAAAGGGACCCATGTCCAAGTGAGTTTGTTGACTGGAATCTCTGTCTTGTAATAGGGCCATATGCCTAGGCGTGAAAAGCACGGCCTGCAGAAAAGCCTTCCACGGGTATTATGAAAGAGTTCAAAATCTACATGTTCTACAGAGGACAGCATCTTCTTTGATAGAAGCTCTGCATGACATTTAGAGCAGGGCTTTTCAACCAGTGGTACGGGCACCACCTGTGGTACATTGGCACCTGGCAGGTGGTACGCGACCATCCTAGAAAAGTGGTAGCGGGGGAGGGGAATGAGCTGAACCGGTGGCAGCACTGCACAAGCCTGAGCAACAGATGGATAGAGCTGCAGGGCTGTCAGGGCTCAGCGGAAGCACCAGGATCAGCGCCAGGCTCCAGCTGGTGCTCGGCGCTGATCCTGGTGCTTCTGCTGAGCACAGAAGACGCACTGATCAGCTGGAATGTTGCAGCATCTCCAGGGTCTTGTGATTTACATTCAGATGCTTGGCAACTGATTCATATTGATGACGGTCACAGTGTCCCAGGGTCATGTGAAGTGACCAAAGTCTGCTGCAACCACCCAGCAGATGGGGGGAATAAAAACCAAACACCCCCCACCCCACCCCCACTTCCAATCCTCAACAGAAATGCTCACAACAATGAAAGCCTCGGACAGGAGGAAGAGCACTGCCGAGTGGGCAGGCAGGTGTCTTGCTCGGCTGTGGCTTGGGGGGCACGTTTTTCAGTGCCATTGTAACTTCGAACAGTCACTAAGCAACTTGTTGTAAGTTGAGGACTACCTGTACTTTATCACTTTTTTCCTTTTGGGGGGTCATCAAGTTTTTGACACCTTGCTAGGTGACTGGTGTACTAAGATATTGCCATATCCTAAAAGTGGTACAATGGGTGAAAAGGTTGAAAAGTCCTGATTTAGAGTGTGGATTTACCAGAGTTTCTAAATGCATAGAAGACTTCCACAAATAAAACTATCTTTTTTTTTTTAAGGTGGCCCATGGCATCAGAGTTAGTAAACTCATTCTTGTGCATCAGCCTTGCTTTTTTTAGGTTCACATGGAAGTCTGAAAAAGAAAAAGTTGCATAATGAATACAAGAGAGATACTGGGTTGACGTGAGGCGCTAAGCATATTTTTTGCATCACTACTGAAATGTGCATAGTCCTAGTGTGCAGTGTTATTATTCCAATAATAACCACTGTATGTCAACAACAATAGCTAGAGATAAATTTTGAGTATAACTTAGTGCTATCTAACGTGACTTGTTTAATTTACTTTAATAGAAAATGGGCATTTTTTCTTCATTACATTTTTCTTCTGAAATGCCATTAAACTATAGGTGTTTTAACTACAGTTACATCAAATGCAGTTCAGGATCACTTTATCCATTGGGATTGGTGAATTATGGTATATTATTAGTGAGTTCCTTTGAGGATGCAAATTGTGGAATATTGACAAGACAAAAAAAAGGAGCTTTATATTAATTGTACTAATGAATTGACCAGTTAAAATATGTGTGGTTACTGCAGACACTTATTGGTTGAATTCTGTTGCTTATGCTAAAATTTCATTGTCTGACTTCTTCCAGTCAATGGTCGATGGGGTCCTTGGTCTCCATGGTCTGGATGCACAGTTTCCTGTGGTGGGGGCATTCGTGAGAGATCTCGTCTCTGCAATAGTCCAGAACCTCAATATGGTGGAAAGGCCTGTGCAGGCGATGTCATTCAACGTGATATGTGCAATAAACAGGATTGTCCAATAGGTGAATATGGAATATACTGGAATGTCACATGAGTTCTAAACTAATATACTGTATCCCTGTGAGATATGTGGGCGGGGGAGTTGCAGCTCATTGATACATTAGCTGATTTACATATAGAAGGCACCGGATTCTAAATGAGTCCCTTCATATTGTATATACAGTGTTTAGCATTGCTGCCCTGGGTTTTAGTAGAAAAAGAAAAACCGAATAATCTATGAGCTGTTCATAAAGCTTTATTGAGTTAACAGAGACATTTTCCTGTGACAAGTCAGAATACATCAGTAGAAAATTATAAAAAATGAGAGTAAAAATATTTAAATTAATTTTTTAGCATATTTAATTAAATGTTATCACATTGGCTGATGTTTGGCATATTTCTATACCAAATCAATTACATAATACCAATATTTTAAAATTACTAATCAACATGTGTTTTTAAATCATCAATAAAATCTTGAGATTTATACTGACATTGATTCATTTGAATTTAATTAATTTAATTTTTATTCCCTTTTAATGCAGTCTATTATTTGTAATTATTTATAAAACCTAAAGAGAAATAAAAGAAAAGGCCAAACCATTATTTTTTGCCGATTTTTCTTGTGCCTCATCTGGACAAATTTAGAATAGAATCTTATTTAATTGAATTTCCAGCTTCAAAATATTTGTGCCTGGAGCAGCTGTTCCAACTTTAGTGGAAGTGTTCCATGACTATCTTGACCACCCCAGAAATGTTCTAAGCTTGAATCAGCCTCTTTCCCAGCTTATAACATCTGTTCTGACTTCTATAATGTTTGGAATATAGTAATGTCCACACACTTCCTACAAGGTCAGATCAACCTTTTTTTGAACTCAAAACATTTTAAACTGAAAACGTTTTTCACACTCTAAACAGAAATCAATACGGTGGATAATATAGAATGCAAAACAGTTTTTCTTCCTCATCTGCCCAAATAGCCTTAAAATCAGTTTCAACAGATTTAGAGGCTATCATTTTGAGGTTACATCAGCTATTGCAGAGAAGACGGGAAGCTACTTCTTCAGAAGCATTCATTATGAATTCTCTCTTAGTACTGTCACAGTGATGCTCTTTTATTGCATTTTGACAGATGGCTGTTTATCCAATCCTTGCTTTCCTGGAGCAGAATGCAACAGCTATCCCGATGGTTCGTGGTCCTGTGGTGCATGTCCTGCTGGTTATCTGGGAAATGGAACATTCTGTGAGGACCTTGATGAGGTAGATGAGTTTTAGTCTGTGTGAATTATTTGGATTCCACCTAGGGAATGCAGGTTTTCATTATTATTATTTGAAATGTCTGATTTAAAAAAAAAACTCACTTCTTTTTTCACTTTTTCCCCCTGGGGCAGTGTGCTGTCGTGCCAGATGTTTGCTTTAAGTTCAATCAGAACCATCGTTGTGTAAACACCAACCCAGGATTCCACTGCTTACCCTGCCCTCCTCGCTACAAAGGAACTCAGCCATACGGGGTGGGCTTAGAGGCTGCCAGAACAGAAAAACAGGTAAGTGCCAGAAGATAGGAGACATGTATACATTCTAGAAGTCTTGTTGTTTTAGAAAGAAAATTGAAAAAGGTAACATTCAAAACCAGCCCAGATGTTGACAATTAGACACAAAGCCATGTCTTCATGTAGAGAATACAGAATAACAGAGCTGGAAGGGGCCTTGGAGATCTTCTAATCCAACCCCATGCTTAAGCAGAAGACCTTATACCACTGGTTCTCAACCTCTGGGTCGCAACCCCATTTGGGGTGAAACAACCATTTCACGGGGGTCGCCAAACAACGCAGTCCGCCATTTTTTCCCCTTTTCCTTAGCTGTGCTACTCCCTTTTATTCTACTGGCTTTTGAAAGCCAATAGAATAGACTCTCTTGAATAGAGTCTAATTCTATTGGCTTTCAAAAGCCAATAGGAATTGTCTAGGCTGTCTCTGCCCTGCTGAGCCTGCCAAAAGTCCCATTCTGCAAATGGTGCTGCAAGTTGTCTGCAGCGAAGGCAAGCTGTCTGGAAGTTTCCACCCCTCCCTGCTGACCAACTACTAAAAATGTAAGTAAAAGAGGGCCAGGGGTGGGAGGTGGGAGGCCGGCGGGTGCAGGGAGGGTTGCTGGCGCACGTGGGGCCCGGCAGGTGCCTTACCTCCCTTGGGCTGGGCCAGCTGGTGGCCCAGCCGGTGGTCAGCCTGCTCCGTCTCTGCCACTTGCCAGCTACGCCTCGGCTGGCGCAGGGGGCAGCACCATGCATGCGTGGCGCTCCCAGGCAGAGAAAGTCCTCGACTTACGACCGGTTGGGTAGTCCTCGACTTACGACCAGTTGGGGGTCGCGGCATTAAAAAGATTGAGAACCACTGCCTTATATCATTCCAAACAGATAGCTGTCCTGTCTCTTCTTAAAAACTTCCAGTGATGCAGCCTCCACAACTTCTGGAGGCAAGCCGTCCCACAGGTTAATTGTTTTCATTGATAGGAAATTTCTCCTTAATTTTAGGTTGGCTCTCTCTTTGATAAGCTTCCATTTGTAACTTCTTCTCCTGTCTGCCACATAATAGGTCAACCCTCTCTTCTCTGTGGCAGACCTTCAAATATTGGAAGGCTACTATCATGTCACTCCTAGTTCCTCTCTTCATTCGATTAGACATACCCAGTTCCCACAAGCGGTCATATAGATTAAATTATGGATTAAAATACTAAGTCACAGAAGTAGATTAAAGCAATGTTTTTCAACCTCAGCCACTTTTAAGAATTCTGAGAGTTGAAGGCATTACATCTTAAATGTGCTAAAGTTGAGATATACTGGATTAAAGGAAAATGTTTCTATTGGTCAAGCTTGGTTTCTGGTGCCTGCATGAACATATCCACAACAACTTCAAAAGGGAGAGGAGAAGTAGCAACAGGCCAGACTGACTAAGGGAAAATGTAGAGCCTCTGTTTTTTCTGATTTTTGTCAAGAACCTCCCTTCCCCAAGGTCCATTTTGTGAAGCTGTTTGACATAGCCATATACTTTTCTGAAAGATCTCTCCATTTTCTAAAAAGCCACATTTTCCCCCAGATTTTTGTTACCTTTTGTTACCTTTATTCAGTCATCATCCATTTTCTGACTTATACAGTTTATGGGTTCTAAATGTAAACTAATATTAAAAGTATGATATCAAAGTTATAATGTAAGCCAATAGCAAAGTAGAAACAGCAGCTGTGACTCATTCAAAGGAAATGGTTGTCTGTTAGCTGTGTCTATGGGATCTTTAAAAAGCAATTTATTGGTTGGTTGCCTGATGAAACACTGAATGTCACCATCACTTCTGGTGACATCATGGACATGCCTAAGCAACGCTTTTGGCAATGGCTTGAAAAGAGCTTACCATTCCCCCTTCCAGAATTTCTTTCTCTTTTCCTGAAATTACATAGGAAATGGATAGGGCTGAATGTTCTTGCCTCACAGTAAATTTTATATTGTTTAATTACATCCAGAAGTCTGCAGATGTGAGAGATAAACTTGTGAAGGAATATGTCATTTGACTTAAGGCTACGCTTTAGTTAAAGAGAGGCTTATTCGTAATTGCTACATTGACAGCAGCGCTTAACGTACTAACTCCACAAGCAAATGTTGCTTGGGTCTTTGCCCAAGTTTTTAATGAAAGATGATTATATCTGGATCCAGCTACAAAACGTGTGCTCAAGGCTCAACAATTGATAGGAAATTAAAGCATCTGTTTCTTTGCTGTTCTGTTAATCAGGAGTTTTGGGTGTCCTATTTGCATAATGATCTGCTTTTCAGGTATGTGAGCCCTCCAACCCTTGCAAAGATAAAACACACAGTTGTCACAGTTCAGCTGAGTGCATCTACCTGGGGCATTTCACCGACCCTGTGTACAAGTGTGAATGTAGAACAGGCTATGCTGGTGACGGATTCATCTGTGGGGAAGACTCGGACTTGGATGGATGGCCCAATAGTAACCTGGTCTGTGCTGCCAATGCTACTTATCACTGCATGAAGGTAAAGTATATGAAGTAGAGCGCTCCTAAGGGTCTAAACCAGAGGTCTTCAAACTTGGTCCTTTTATGACTTGTGGACTTCAACTCCCAGAATTCCTCAGCCAGGCACACTGGCTGAGGAATTCTGGGAGTTGAAGTCCACAAGTCATAAAAGGACCAAGTTTGAAGACCCCTGGTCTAAACTGAAAATAGGGTGTTAATTTTTAAATGGTCTTCCACGAGGGCTGGCTTTATCATAGTGACTTTATCAAGCTTTATCAAGCTTCAGTTATTACTTCAATCTAATTCTGAATCTGGAATAAGAGCAGTCCAGAAAACGTGGAAATTATTCCTTTTTTACTGTTTGTTAGGCCACTATAGATAGAAAGAATATAAATGATATATTTCTCTAATCTATCTATAATTTTAACATATAGTCTTCCATGTTCTTTTCCTTTTCCTGTTTTGGGGCCTATATTAATTACATTGAAGTTAATTAATTAATTAATTATATCAGCAAGTCAGCCAAATATATACCACACCAGAAAAATCTATATTAAATATAACTTTTACTAAAACAAAATAATCAAACAGAATAAAATGCCAATGTACAATGCAGCCCAATATCAAGTGAACTGAAATTACATTCTCTAAAAATATATGAAGTACAGTACTCCATAACTCTGAAACATGAGTGATTTTTTTTTAAAAAAATTAGAAGTTAAATTGAGTTTCATTGGCAAATTTTATGTTATTAAGAATTTAGAATCCACTTTTCCAAATATACAAATCTGTAAGCAATATTTGAACAAATGCAACAATCAGAGAACTGCATAGCCCCAAATGTAACTGTGCTGCAGATTCAATATTAATTTGGAAGGGAGCAAAAACATTAATGAGCAAAGCATAATTGTCTATTTTCATTATTTGAAACATACTCAGTTCCTTATTGCTTTTCTTTCTGTACCTTACTTAAAATTTTTGGCTAATGGGATGTTCATAATCTGCAGATTGAAGATAACTGCATAAATCTGTGTAATGAATGTATTTCTGTTCTTTAATGACTAAGAAACAATGTTAGATTTTCACTTAACCTCATAATTCAGATACCATATCCATCTATACTTACCATTCATTTTTGTGGGGGGCAGTTCTTTTCATTAGTACAGTCTAACTAATTAGGCTAATCTATTTAGAAGGCATAAATTTAAAGTCTAAATTATTTAGAAGATATTCTTCCCAACAGCTCAGCCCATAGCTAGATTTAACTAGATTTAAATGGCTTCCTTTGAGAATCTACCAGAAACATCAGGTAGTAGATGTCATTTGATATTATGACAATTTAGCAATATTAATAGCAATATTAAGGCTTCTTTCTCTTAGCACTTGAAAGTTTACAAAAAGACATAAATACTTTTTTTTTTATTGAAAAAGTTTTAAAAGTTTTACAAATAAACAACCAAAAACAAATCAACCCTCACCCAATCCCTCCCAAACCCACCCCTCCCTCCCCCCTCCCCGAATTTCCCAGAACTGAATATAGGCTTATTTAAAATTTTAAAAAACCTAAACAAATTTTTACAACTTATAAAATAATTAATAATAAGATATATGTGACATAAGCATTAAAAAGAAAAATACTTAAAAAAGAAAGAAAAAAGAGAGGAAAGAGAGAGAGAAAGAAAAAGAAAAAGAAAGAAAGATAAAAAAATAAAAGGAAAAAAGAGAGAGAAAACAAAAGACAGGAAAAGAAAAGAAAAAACTATCTATACAAGTTATGAAAAAACTAAATGATATTTTTCCATATCCAAATTATATTGTATAAAATTTATCCATTTTTCCCATACAACAAAAAATTTCTCTTGAGATTGCTCCTTTAAGAAAGCCGAAATCTTTGCCATTTCCGCCAAGTAAGAAACTTTATAAAACCACTCTTGTAAAGTAGGCAAAGATTCCTTCTTCCAATATTGTCCTACTAACAGCCTTGCGGCTGTAATCAAATTTAACATCAATATAACTTCCTTAGCATCACAATCAGTAACAATACCTAATAAAAATAATTGTGGGGTAAATTTAACCCTCCTTCTAAAGATTCTTTGAATATTCCACCATATCTTAATCCAAAAAGCTTTTATATTTTTACACGACCACCAAATATGATAATAAGTAGCGTCCAAACAACCACATCTCCAACATTTAGGCTGTAGATCAGGGTACATAATAGACATTTTTTGTGGATCAAGGTGCCATCTATAAAACATTTTATAAAAATTCTCTCTTAAGTTCTGCGCTTGTGTAAATTTAACATTCCTCACCCAGATAAGTTCCCAAGTATCCAATGGGATTGGTTCACCAATATTTTGTTCCCATTTAATCATACAATCTTTGATTAATTCAGATTCTGAATCCATTTCCACTAAAACCCCATAAACCCTCTTAATATGAGTTGGTCTTTGATCCCTTACTTGTTTAAAAAGATTTTTATCTTCTCTAAGCCAACCCATATTACGGTCCGTCTTCCATCTATCCACTATTTGTCTATATTGAAACCATGAATAAGTAATGTTTTCATGTACTAAATCTTCCAAAGATTTTAACTGCCAATTTTGACCATCCCATCTAAGTAGTTGTATATAGGAAACCGTATCCATCTTAACTCCTCTCTTTATCCCCTCTATCACATGCCAAGGTATAGCCCATAATGGTATTTTAAAATCACTTTTATAATATTTCCTCCACACCCTAAGCAAAGAAATCCTTATAATATGAGATTTAAAAACCCGATCCACTTTTTTATTAAAAATTAAATAGGCATGCCATCCAAAAAGTAAATCCCAACCCTCCAAATGGAGTATTTCTACATTTGTTAAATTCATCCAATCACTAATCAATGTTAGGACCACAGCGTCATAATATAGTTTCAAATTTGGTACCTTGAGTCCACCTCTCTCACGAAAATCTTGCATAATTTTAAGTTTTACCCTTGTTTTTTTCCCTGCCCAAATAAATTTGTTAATACCTTTCTGCCATTCATTTAAATTAAGTTCATTCTTTAAGATAGGTAACATTTGAAACAAAAAAAGAAATTTTGGTAGAACATTCATTTTGATAACTGCAATTCTACCCATAAGAGATAACTGTAAGTTATCCCAATTCTTTAAATCCTTCTGTACCCCAATCCACAACTTTTCATAATTGTTTTTATACAATTTTGCATTAGAAGCAGATAATATGACCCCAAAATATTTTACCTTATCAACAACTTCAAAGTCTGTTAAGTTAACCAAGGTCTGTTTATCGCAATTAGTCATATTTTTGGGTAATATTTTAGTCTTATTATTATTAATTTTAAAACCTGAAACACACCCATATTGATGAATCAACTGTAATAATTTTACTACCGAGTAAGTAGGTTGAGACAAAGTAACAACCAAGTCATCTGCAAAAGCTCTTAACTTATATTCTTTTTTATTAATCTCTGTTCCTTTTATTTCTTGAGACTCCCGAATTTTAATCAACAAAATTTCCAATGTTAAAACAAATAATAACGGAGATAATGGACATCCCTGTCTTGTACCTTTTTCTATTGTAAAAACCTCTGACAAACCCCCATTAACAATAAGTTGAGCAGTCTGTTTTTGATATATGTTAGATAAAGCTTGTAATATATTTTGTCCAAAATTCATCTCCTTGATTAAACATAACATAAACTGCCAGTTCAATTGATCAAAGGCTTTTTCAGCATCCAAAAATATCAGCCCTGCAGAGACTTGGTTGTTTTTATCTAAATATTCTAATAAGTTAATAATTTGTCTAACATTATTTTTCATATACCTTCCAGTTATAAAACCCAATTGGTCCTTATGTATAAGCTGCTGCAAGACCCCCATAAACCTATTAGCTATAATTTTTGCAAAAATTTTATAATCCACATTTAAGAGAGATATAGGCCTATAATTCTTGGGCAAAGTGAGATCTTGATCCTCTTTTGGAATCAAAGATATAAAAGCATTGCGCCATGACGGAGGAATCTCTAAACCCTGTAATATATTATTAAAAAGCTCACATAAAGGTTGAGTCATCTCTTCTACTAAAGTTTTATAATAAATAGATGTCAAACCATCCGTACCCGGCGCTTTGCCTAATTTTAATTGCTTAATAGCTGTCACAATTTCCTCATTGGTAATTAAACCATTAATCTCTTTTTTCTGATCTTCTGTTAATTTAGGAAGATTAGCTTTACTTAGATAATTATTTATATCTATAGTTTGTACATTGGTACTCTTATATAATTTTTGATAATAATCTAAAAAAGATTTCTTAATCAGTTCTTTCTGATAAACCAATTTACCATTATAATTTATTTTATCTATAATTCTCTGTCTCCGTTTCTTTCTTAACTGATAAGCCAGCCATCTCCCTGGTTTATTAGCATTACAAAATGTATTTTGTTTCATAAACATTAAATTAGTTGCAGCTTGATTAGCCATCAACATATTAAATTGTGTTTTTAACAATTTTATAGCTCCTTTCACCTTTTCATCTAAAGGATTTGAGATTAAAAGCTTCTCTTTTAATTTAATCTCATCTTCCAATTCTTTACGTAAAAAGACATAAATACTTATATCTCTTTATCCATTATGACTTTAGAAATACATTCAGAACTTCCAGGTTGAGCATCCAAGTCTTTGTTGTCCAAAACTTGGGATTATTATCTGTCTCTGAAATTAAACTACATACTGATCCAAGATCTTTGTTTATACAGGATAATTGTCCTTTCCTGCCAAATTCTGGACAAGAAGATTTTGATAAGGATGGGAAAGGTGATGCTTGTGATGAAGATGATGACAATGATGGTGTAGTGGATGATAAAGTAAGCTCATATTTCCTACATTAAATCATTTTTTCCTTTCAGAAGAAATAAATGTGGAAACTATCAATAAATATTCAGTTTCTTTGAGGTGTCTTAGTTTTGTATGATAATTTTTTCTTTATTTTAATGGATTTACATATTCCATATGTAATACAAGTATCCTAATTCTCCATGAATTTGTGCCATTTTTAATTATTTCATGCATATTACAGCATCCATATGGGACTATTAAAAGAATTTGTTTATTTATTTGTTAAATTTATATGACATCTATCTCACTATCCAAGTAACCCTGGCTGGACAATGACAATTGGACAATGATACCTAGGATAATGTATTTATGTAGGAAATATAATATATGCAATTCTTGTCATAAATATAGCATAGAATGAGTCCACTTGCAAATTAATTATTCATTTAATTTCATATACATCAGACTGACATAACCCTAGGAATGCTTCCTAATGTTTATAAATGGAAAATCCTTAAAAGCTAGGAGTAAAAGTTATATTATATGTCAGCAAACAGGTATATGCAACAAAATTGTCAGATCTTTCAAGAAAAACTTATTTCATGGATGGGAAGGAGTGGGGTCTTTAAGAGAAGTCCTGTATCCCAGTAGCCATTTGTAATTCCATGGAGGATGGTGCCACCTAGAAAAGACTTTTCTGAGGTGTTTTTTTTTTAAACAATTGGAGTGGAAATATTCCTTCCAAACTTGATATGTACACCCATACTTATTCTAAAATCTTACTTCTTCTTTTAGGACAATTGTCCACTTCTTTTTAATCCCCGGCAATTTGATTATGATAAGGATGAGGTTGGTGATCGTTGTGATAACTGTCCATATGTGCATAATCCTGCTCAGATTGACACCAATCATAATGGCGAAGGTGATGCATGTGCAGTAGATATTGATGGAGATGGTATGTTCCTACTTATTCTCTTCCATTTTGTTTCTAGAAAGTAATCTAGATTAACTCTCATTCCATATCAAGATATCTTTCTGGAAACACCTATAATTCAAGTACTTCTACCCATCCATTTATGATTGTAAGACAAGGTGCAATGTATAACTGCAATCCTGAAATGAATTATATTCACATTTATTTTATTCATTGTTCATATGCTAACATTCTTATATTTTTGATTTTTTCCCATCCTTTTTCTAATGGAAAGGACAAATATTGCCAGCAACAATAAATGCTTGGGCCAGAACTGACCAAAATCATGATAAATCCATGATTTATTATATTGATTTTATCATTGGGGGATGGGAGGGAGATACATCTATGGAAGGCTATATTTTCAATCAAAATTTTCCATGAATTGATGAGGTGAAATCACTTTTGACAATATCCCCATTAACTATGGTTATGGTGATATTTATTGGACAAATAATTCTATAATACTTGATGACACTTCATCATGTTTTCCAAGGTACTCTGAAATAAAATAGGTTAAATAGATAAGTTAAACAACTCCTTACGGACAAAGGCTATAAATAAAGAGATATTTTCTAATATTAACACGCTCACTTGATATATAAACTTAATAAGGAAGGAAAGTATAATTATGGTCTAAGAATTTTTAGTTATTTCATATGTTTTTGTAGGCCATCCAATAATATTATGTGGCAGTTCACAAGAAATTAAAGGAATTTAAATATTTATGTGGAATACACTTGCATGAAAAATCATATTTGATGTGCCAGTCAAATCAAATGTCTTCACCTGAAGTGCTTGCCAAAATGCCTGGAGAAAAGAAAGGAAATTATTTTAGATCTTAGAATAATAAGAATCGTAAATTACATGTTTGGCTGAAAGAGAGAGAAAAATCAATGGCAATATTTAACATTATTAAACTGACAAATATAACCTGAACAGTAGCCCAGCCTTGAAAAATCTACCAACCCAAATAGCTTTGATATTTTTTCAATGCCTTTGGTTTATGCATTTTGGCATGACTTGCAGCCTGAAACATTAATGTCCTAAGGATGTTGTTGTAGTATTTTTTGGCAGCTGAATCTCAGTTTACAGTTTGGGCAAGGTTAGGGAGCAGAGGAAATAACCTGTTAAGCCTTGGATTTGGTTCAGTGAATGTTTTTTACATACATATTGGATATGTATATTAGCAGAAATTCGAAAGCTTCCCGTCGCTTAAGGTTTACATTAATGATTGAACTTATTTTTTGGTTGATGTTCTGGCAAAGTTGCAAGAAAAAACAAACAAACAGAAATTAAAGTATAATTGAAGTACACAGGAAAATCTATCAACGTCCATTATTTTCTGGAATTATATCTGATAATACCTTTTCCAGGAATACTTTAACATTCAAGAATGGGCTCATCTGATTCGTAGTAAAGGATTTCGGACTCAATAGTTTTACAATGAGTCTTTTATAAATTATCTGCTGAAACAAAATATGTGTTTGATAAAAAATAGAACTGTGTACATAAAAGGATTTATCTTCAGGTTCACATTCTGGTTCAGGTTCCTGGGTTTACAAATGATGGTCCTCACAAAAAAACTAATATAGATCATGCAAATCAGTTTTACATCTAGTTTTCATAAAAAACTGCAGGGTAGAATTTGCAAAGATACTATGTATGACATGCTACCTCAGTGGTTCTCAATCTTTTTAATGCCGCGACCCCCAACCGGTCGTAAGTTGAGGACTACTCAACCGGTCGTAAGTCGAGGACTACTCAACTGGTGCAGCACTGTTTGCAGAATGGGACTTTTGGCGGGCTCAGCAGGGCAGAGACAGCTTGGACAATTCCTATTGGCTTTTGAAAGCCAATAGAATTAGACTCTATTCAAGAGAGTCTATTCTATTGGCTTTCAAAAGCCAATAGAATAAAAGGGAGTAGCACAGCTAAGGAAAAGGGGGAAAAATGGCAGACTGCGTTGTTTGGCGACCCCCATGAAATGGTTGTTCGACCCCAAATGGGGTCCCGACCCACAGATTGAGAACCACTGTGCTACCTGAACCCTCACCTAAGATTTGCTGTTCTTAAAACATAGAGAGTCTTTTCAAAGTTGGTACCTTGAACTGATTGGTGTCTTTCGAACAAAATTATTTGGCTGTGTTCTTAAGTAGTATAACATGCAAAGATTATATATAGGAGAAATAGACTATTTTAAAACTAACCTAAAAGATGACTCAGTGATGTGATGTCTTGAAGATACTTGATCAGCTTGGAACCAGAAAGCACAATCCTATAGATGGTACCTATAATTTTGTAAAAAATATTTGAATGGGGGATGTAATTTAGGGAAAGCGTGACAAAGCAAACACATTTTCTTTAATAGGCAAAGGAGACTGCAATAGATATTTAACTGTTTTGCTCAGAATCCAAACTGACCTGTGGATTTTACTATTACAAGAGAGTTGATGACAACTAGCCAAATAAGTTTAAAACTGGAGGTATAGGAAGATGCTATTAACTAAAAAGATAAAAACTCCTGATCTTTTATTTATTCAATGTCCCAGTGCATATTTCTTCACTTGCCCCATATATATCTGCATGCGGTAGATGTCTCTCAGTCTGGAAGATTCACTGTTACATTTGAACATGCCTTCAAATACCAATTGTAACAGAAAACCAGTTCGGGGGGGGAGGGGTGGTAGACTTCCATCTTCATCTTGCAGGCTATTATGAAAAACAAAATGCCATCTAAGATAGAATCTGGCCTGAACTATTTGGTTTAGTTGTATTTACGTATGCAGCACCATGATCTATTCAATATATTATGCGTGCCTTGAGTCCAGAATGACCAATGGGCCATGAAACATATGGGAGAATCCCAGGCTAATCACTCTCATTTGACCTAACTTCATTCAGACCTTGGGAAGGGTAAAATGGGGAAAAAAATCTCCATTCCTAACTGTTGAAAAAATTGTTGTTTTGACTGGAATCTCAACATCTGGCTTCATTTGTATTGCTTTTTCATCCTGGCAGATGTTTTCAATGATCGTGACAACTGCCCATATGTCTATAACACAGACCAGAGAGATACAGATGGAGATGGAGTTGGTGATCATTGTGATAATTGTCCCCTGGTACACAATCCCGATCAGGTAAATGATGTACTTCTTCAATATACAAATGGAAGGTATGGCCGTGATTTTAGGAATTTGAATTATATTTTTTCATTTTTTTAGCACTGAATATAGTTCTTTTTCTAAACCTAAATTTGAAGGTTGTTGACCAAGTTGCTGGTAATATTGCTGGTTGTTTTAGAGATGCTTATATATCCCCAATTGCCCTTTTTCTACATAATGGAGAAAATTCTTTCAAGAAATAGGAAAAATAAGAACCTGAAAGGAATTGGTAACTTTTGTTGGTAATAAAAAAATTCACCCCACCATTTTCATACTAGGGATTAATTTCTATGGCAATAAAGATACAATCATAAATTCAAGTTTGTTTATATATCTGTATGATGATGATGTTATCCATTTAGTCATGTGCAACTCTTGGTGATTCCATGGGACCAGGTCTCTCCATATCTTCTGATCTTGCACTAATCTATCAATCTCTGTCTGTCTATCTGTCTGTCTCTCTCTTTCTGTCTCTCTCTCTCTCTCTCTCTCTCTCTCTCTCTCTCTCTCTCTCTCTCTCTCTCTCATCTATTTCTATTTGTATTTCTATATCCCTATGTATATCCCTATGTATATATTATACACACACACACTCACTCACTCACACACACACACACACACACAGTGAAATAAATTGTGTGTTTGAATGAACTGTAGTGTTTCTCCATGTGTGAGTATGTGTTGTTGTTTTTTAAATTATCTCACCAGGTATTTTAAAATTGGTAACACAGGTGACAGATCACAATGGTCTTTATCACCTTGTCTCATCAGTGCTATGTTTTACGTAGTCATGATTTTATTTAGAAAGGAAAATTGCTCATTTTATATAGAATTAAAATGATTCTTTTCAATAACAGACCACATGTCTACATTAAACACAAATATAATCAACAATCTGTATGTTAGAGATGAGCTGAATGTTTGCATTATTAAAGAACAGCTTTCAAGTTTTCAAAGATCCAACTCAATATATTTACCTTTGATTTCAGCTTATGATCTGGAATTTCTAATTGTATGAAGTTATTGCCTCAGGCTTCCTGTATTTTTTCTTTCAAGGGAACATTATTCCGAGCAATATCCTTTCATATCTTAAGAACATTGCCCAGACAAGAGAGATTTTTCACAGGAGCATGCAGGCAGCATAGTTTCTCTCATTTGTAAGATCTTGCAAAGGGAACAAAGCCCAGATCCAGAACGGCTGAGGTCAAAGTCTTTCCCAGTTTTACCAACATATGTTTTCCAGCTCCTAGTGCTTGAGTAGATAGTCTGGAACAAAGACAAGTGTTTACCCAATCATAGCAGATATAATAAAGGTTCATCGTTAACAAAATTAGCACAGAGTGGCAATTACAGGGAATGACTTAGTTCAGCTTGACTCCTAATGGTGTCAAGGAGCCGTGGTGGCATAGTGGTTAGAATGCAGTATTTCAGACTAACTCTACATTCCCACTGCCAGGAATTCGATCCTGACCAACTCAAGGTTGACTCAGCCTTCCATCCTTCTGAGGTGGGTAAAATGAGGACTCAGATTGTTGAGGACAATATGTGGATTCTGTAAACCACGTAGAAAGGGCTGTAAAGCACTATGAAGTTTAAGTACTATTGCTAATGATTATAACACATCCATGTTATTTTCTCAGCAAAGAATCTTATGATTGTGCAAATTCTGCAGAGGACAAGAATTTGAATGAGGAAGGTTCATATCAATCCATCCCACACTACATAAATGAAAAGCTAATTCAAATTGTTATACTCTGCCTTGTGATCTGGTGGTATCTTATGCATTCCGAATGAGAATGTATACATGATATGTCTGTCTGCCTAACTGCCTGTCTGTATTCCATGCCATAAATAGATGTTTTAAAGGAGGATCTTAGCTCTGTGATGCCATGGATTTAGTTTAGTTTTTATTTTTGTTGCAAACACTTTCAAACTTTTTATCCGTTTTCCTCCTTAGACTGATGTGGACAATGATCTGGTTGGTGACCAATGTGACAACAATGAAGACATAGATGATGATGGCCACCAGAATAACAAAGACAACTGCCCTTACATTGCCAATGCTAACCAGGCTGATCATGACAAGGATGGCAAAGGGGATGCCTGTGATCCTGATGATGATAATGATGGTATCCCAGATGACAGAGATAATTGCCGACTTACATTCAACCCTGACCAGAAGGATTCTGATGGTAAGATTATATTTTCCTGCAACAGAATTTGTTTAAAAGCAAACACCTACAGTCACTTCTACTATCTTTCACACAGAGTCTCCATTTTGGGCACCTGAATAATACATGACACTGGCTTTCTTTAATCTAGTGATCTCCAAACGGGTTGTGCTATAATTCCCAGATTCCTCTAGCCAAGAAGGGGGAAAAATCTATATTTCAGAATGCTAACTAAATGTTGAGCTTGTTATATTTGAAATGAATCTGTTTAGTATTTTTGCCACTGACCTGCTTGGAGAATTCATGTGGGGTCTCCTTCTAAAGATGCCCTGAAGTTTAAAATGCTAACAATGTCAAATCTACTGAGTGGCAATAAAAAATAATGTTGCAGTTATTGCTTTATTGTTGCTTGATTATAATTGTAGTCTATTGGGGTTGTGGGCATAGCGAATCTTATATTTTGCTTATCCTGAGAAAAATAAAAAAGAAAATCAAAAATTGCCACCTGAAAAGAACAGAATCTTGAGACAAAAAGTCTGAACTAAAGACAAGAGACTAAGAGTCATGCTTCACTTTGGAAGGATAATTCCAGTGGTGGGATTCAAATACGTGAACAACCAGTTGTCTGTGTGGATGCCACTTCCAGAAGTCCATTCTGGACCTGGGCAACAAAAAAACTAGCTACCGGTTCTGCCGAAGTGGTGTGAACTGGCTGAATCCCACCACTGGATAATTCTGATTGTGGCCAGTTCCCAAATTGGGCTAAGGCAGAATAAAACAATATATTTTTATGTTTATTTTTACCCTGGCAGCTCAAATTTACCAACCATTGAAGCTGAGTATGAAATTTGAACTGTTTAATACTATTCTAATCCAGGGTTCTCCAAATCTGGCAACTTTAAGACTTATGGACTTCAGCTCCATGCTGGTTGGGGAATTCTGGGAGTTGATGTGCACAAATCTTCAAGTTGCCAAGTTTGGAGACCCCTATCCTAATCACTGCATAACATTGGCTATAGTACACAGAAATCCATGTGTTAATCTATCATATTTTTGTGATTCCAGTCATACAAATTGGTAGGTGATTAACTGTTCTATGTCCAAGGCTGTCCTGCAGAGTAACCTGTATCATTCATATTTGATTATCAAGGTTCCTCCTGTTAGGATTCTATCAAGAAATTAAACAGAATAATAAGTTTGTTCTGCCACTTGAGGAACTGTTTTTCAATTAGCCTCAAAAAACTGATGGGTGAGATCAGTGGTGGGATTCAAATATGTGAACAACCTGTGTGGATGCCGCTTCTGGAAGTCTATTCTGAGCCTGGGCAACAAAAAATTAGCTACCGGTTCTGCTGAACTGGTGCGAACTGGCTGAATCCCACCACTGGGTGAGATGCATTTTTAAATATCTGAAGGATTAGTAGTCTTGTCAGCAGCAATTAGTGCTGCAAAAAATTAGGCAACATATGAACCAAATAATTAAAACCTCACTTGGACAAAGAAGTCACTTCTTTGAAGCTACCAGAGAGAATAAAACTGGAGACATACCTTTACCCTCTTAAGTGTTAAGATAAACAGATATACAGTTGGTCAGTATTTGGAATTCAACTTGGACAGCAGTCAGTCAGTGGAATGTGAGGCCATTTTCTCATAAAGAGAACTATGAAAAACCTTAAATTTTGCTATCTGTATTTTTTAAAAAGCTTTTTTGATAGTCTATGGCCAAGTTCCTACTGATAAATATTTATGTAAATTCCTAAAAAATGTGTGAGAATAAGCCAGGAAAAGAAAGAGAGAACTAGCTCCCATGATTTTCCATGTTTTATGATTGGTGAAACATCAGAAGTGAGAGAGTTAAGAAATCTCTATATAAATCTGACTGTCATGTTTCTGATCAATAAGACCAAATAAATCAGAGCTCTGAGGCAAGAAAGTTCCTCAAGGAACATGTTTATTAGATACATAATATTGGCACATTCAAAAGTGAAACCAGATCTAACCCCCCCCCCCAAGAATTAATGTAATACAATGTAACAGTTCCCACTCCTGTATTCATGTTGTCCAATAGAACCCCTTGGCAGGCTTTTCTACTTTAACGATCCTCCTCCATCCCTCCGGCATGGGAATGACTTTGGTTCCCACAAGAGTTGCTCATGTTTAGACTACCAGAAATACCTTCTCCCCCCTACCCTTCTTGTGACAACCCAAAATGAAAAAATGGCTGCCACCAGGTTCGTTGCAGAGTTGACACTGACATAGTTAGCACAGATTTGGAAAAAAATGTTAGACTACCTGTAGGTGCACATTAATAATAATAGATTTGTAGAATGGATGAACATTTTATAAGCTGTTAGTTAATCCAGGAACTCAGAAGACTTGTTGACATTTTTGTTCTGGATTTTGGCTTTTATTTTAATGCCTGTTGTTTTTTAACCTCAAAAACTAACTCAAACCATTATAAATATTCCATTATGAGACCGAGCTTTTCAACTATTTACCATAATGCCATTAGTCAATCTTGGTGTATAAGTGATTTGGGGGTGGTAGACTCTATTCTCTTGAGTGGTTTAGCCTTGAATGCCCCATTAACCAACCACAATTTAAATATAGTCACATTCCAAAGGTTCAAGGAATGTCTATTTCACTTTTAGCTTATCACTGCTATTTTATGAAATAAACAAGTTTCCCTCATAAAGAAAGAAAGAATGGTCAAAACTATTTTTATATGATTTACTCTAATGCCTTCTTCACTCATTTAATACAGATGGGGCAAAAATGCATGGCCATAGTCTTAAGTACTCATGGCAAAACATTGCTGAAGGCATTTGATGACACAGAGATAAAATAAAATAAAACCCCAAAGCAATTTTTAAATATCAAATTCTGTTGTACTCAGGATTTTTTAGGGTATAAAGGATTCGTTTCCCCCTCTCTCCCAAACAGCTCATATTCTACTTTATATGTAGTTGTGGCATAGCAATTATTCTCAGATTTTCAGCCTCATGATAATCTTACTTAGAGTTTACAGTAGATCAGTAAACCTATAAAATTTTCACATGACTACTTTGAGAAGAGAAGTGTACCAATGATTTCCCCCTTCTTTACAATTCATAAATGTACAAAAACACCTGAAGTGTAAATTTGGCAATTCATCTTTAATGTGTATTAGTATGTTAATGATGATTGGCATATAGCAATCACAATATAGCAAAAAAATATAAAGAGCCAGAATTTAATTATCAAGTTAGGAATAATGGTTTGGTTCTTAAAAAAAAAAGGCTTAGATGGTTATATGAGTGCAACAAAAAGGCTTTGTGATTCTATTTCATGTAAGAAGGGGATGCTTCACAATATAGAAAAGAGTTGTGCATCTCTGTGTATAAGATACAAGAATATCTATTAGAAAGGAAAAGATATAGCAAAAAAAGTTTTAACCAAAAACACATAAAGTGTGCTCCTGTTGGGTAATTGTTTTCTAATGCTAGTTAATTGTACTCCTCCATTCAATAAAAGTATTTTAGTAAGTTATGAATGGTCATCTGTTAAATTTGCAATACCTCTGTATTGTATTGTTAATCCTGCATAATGGACTGTGCATTAGATTATTTCCAACATCTGTCTTAATTCTATAATTTTCTGAATATGGATTTTAATTGAATCCTAAAATATTATAGCATCTTTCATTCCCTGTCCTGTGCATGTCAGAGGCACCATTTAAGGCACTTCCACATTGAAAGGATTAGCTGGTGGCATCACCGTGTGTGGGGGAAGCCCATGGGGGCTCCTTTCATGTCCCCATCAAGGAGCTGGATTGAATGACAGGAGCTCACCCTGTCACACAGCAGCTTTGGATTTGAAAACTGGCTTGCTAGCCTCTAACCCAGTGTCCTAATCATTTGAGCCACTGCACTTATTGAGTAAAGATGATTCTGATATTATTTTAACATAGTAATTGTTCACTAGTATTTTTTTTATTTTTAGGAGTAGTACAGCTGTTGAATTGTTGCACTGTATTATTCAGTACTAATTAGCATTTAATGTATAATGTAAACATCCACAACTTCTCGTACAGAAAAAAAAGTTATTGTTATGTGTGTTTTTAAAAATTTGTATGATTCAGGGGATGGCCGAGGCGACATCTGCAAAGATGATTTTGACAATGATAATATCCCAGATATTTTTGATGCGTGCCCTGAAAATGATGCCATTAGTGAAACAGATTTCAGAAAGTTTCAAATGGTACCCCTGGATCCTAAAGGAACAGCTCAGATTGATCCAAACTGGGTAATTCGCCATCAGGGCAAGGAACTGGTTCAGACTGCTAATTCAGATCCTGGCATAGCTGTTGGTAAGTATAAGAATCCCTTCTGAGTGAACTATATTCAGAATAATAATAGTTGTCCATAACTGTTATTTATTCATAAGGGTCTCCAAGTATCCTGTGGCATTTTTAGATTTTGAGACCATGCGTTGGTATTCTGTGTTCGCCATAAAAGATTAAATTATTCTATCCCAGATTATCTCATTTTTTTCAGTCAGGACTAAAATGGTAAAGAATTTAAGGCTAATATCATGTAGCTATTTACCTGAGATTCATAATTACTATAGTAACTCCCTATAGACATATATAAGATTATAGAGTGAATTGTGCAATTTCTAGTAGCCATGTTGTGAATTGATAGAACAATAAATAGCATTTATAAAACCCTATTTATAATAGTATTTATAAAACCCTAGTGAGACCACACTGGAATACTGCAACAAATTTTGGTCACCATACTACAAAAAAGAGCAACTAAGATGATTCAAGGCCTGGAGACTAAAACATATGAAGAACAGCTGCAGGACTTGGGTTTGGCTAGTCTAAAGAAAAGAAGAAATAGGGGTGACGTGATAGCATTCCAGTATTTGAGAGGCTGCCACAAAGAAGATGGGGGTCAAATTATTCTCCAAAGCACCAGAGGGAAAGACAAGAAACAATGGTTGGAAATTGATCAAAGAGAGAAGCAACTTGGAATTAAGGAGAAAGTTCCTAATAGTGAGGACAATTAGCCAGTGGAACAGCTTGCTTTCAGAAATCGTGGATGTTCCATCACTGGAGGTTTTTAAGAAGAGACTGGACAGTCACTTGTCTGAGATGGTATAGGCTCTCCTGCTTGAGCAGGGGGCTTGACTACAAGACCTCCAGGGTCCCTTTCTATTCTATTCTATTCTATTCTATTCTATTCTATTCTATTCTATTCTATTCTATTCTATTCTATTCTATTCTATTCTATTCTCCCAGCTGATCTTAATCCATGGGCTGGATTGTCATTTATGGCAGTAATAATTTAAATAATTTGGGCCTTTATGGATTAATATCAATGTCAACAGGACCTGGTATCTTGCAGACAGCCAGAATTTAAGAATCAGCGCCCTATTCAGTGCCACAATGAGCCACTCTGTTTCCTTCAGCAGCAGCTTCATCTTCTAGACCAGTGATGGCAAATAACTGGGTGCCCAAACTGTAACCCAAAACCCACTTATGCATCGTCGGGTGCTGGGTGGGTGTGGCCCATTGGGTGGGTGTGGCCCATTGGGTGGTTACGGCCCATTGGGTGGGTGTGGCCCATTCAGTGGACATGGCTGCAGTGGTAACAGCAGACTGGGTGGAACTAAAAAGTTCAATCAATCAATTCCAACTTTGCAAGATATTTTTTTTCCCGCGAGAAGTTGAAATTGACTGATCGATTGAACCTTTTTTTTGTACACGGTGGCAGAGGCCTAAAGTGAAAAGGTTTTATAAAACCCAGCTGAAGGCCTAGGATTGGGGTGATGGCGCACGTGCCCACAGAGAGGGCTCTCAGTGCCGCCTCTAGCACCCGTGCCATAGTTTCACCACCACTGTTCTAGACCATTTTTGAGGACAGTTGTACATAGGCCAAAATATGAATGTTGTTGCCTTCTTCAAACATCTATAGATGTTTCACACTAAAGCAAGTATGATAATTAAATCAAGGGAAAGGATAAGGAAAGAGGAAAGCCAAGAACCAAAATATTAAAATGGAAGACTAATAATCTGAGGGGCTGCATTTCAATCTGCCTTATTAGATCTTGCAGAGCAGGCATGCAACGTGTATCATCAGCCTACAAGATGTAGCTGTCACTGCCATGGTGCTTGCTTTTTTGAACATCTTCCCACCCCAAAATTAGATTGGCTTCTTTCTTTTGATATTCTGGAAAGCCCCTACAAACAGGCCCAAACAGGCTCCCAGGGAGCCAAAAACATGGCTAGGTGACTCCATTATTGAGGGAGCCATTTTAAAATTCTCCCTTCACTTTGATTGTTTTTTTGGGGGGGGTTTAATATATTCATTACTATGGCTTTTTATATTTGTATTCAATGTTTTTATATTTTTAATATATTGTGCACCGCTCAGACTCACCTTCAATAGATAAATGGGTGGCTATATTAATTTGATAAATAAATAATATTACTTGAATTCTAAAACAGATGAATGTATCACACTAAATAGTTTTGACAATAGATAGTGAAATTAAAACAATACCTCAGCATTTCTTTCCCATCCTTCTTCAGGCTATGATGAATTCAGTTCTGTTGACTTCAGTGGCACATTCTATGTCAACACAGACCGAGATGATGATTATGCTGGATTTGTCTTTGGTTACCAATCTAGTAGTCGCTTCTATGTTTTAATGTGGAAGCAAGTGACTCAGACATACTGGGAAGATAAGCCAACCAGAGCTTATGGATACTCAGGGGTATCCCTTAAGGTTGTAAATTCTACAACCGGAACTGGTGAACATTTGAGAAATGCTCTTTGGCACACAGGAAATACGCCCGGGCAGGTAAGTAGTTGAAAAGTCCCCTCACCAATATGTTATCAGCCCAAAGTTACCATGAAATTAAGGAAACTTATACTTCCCCTGCCCCCGTTGAATTGTAAGACAACCCTCCCATGTTCAAATCATGTGATTAGTGCACAAATGTTAAGAATGGGTCACAGATTCTGGTATGTATTGAACTTTCCCTTCCCTTCTACAGCAGCTGTTGCTGACTATATTATTTTAACCTACTTTATGATCTATGATCATTCTAACCTGCCTCATGTCTATTTTAATTATAAGTGGCCTCAGGGTTTAAAAACATACACTGAAAAGTCAGGGTATAGCACACATGTCAAGCCTAACTTTTCATGTAGGTTTAAGCAAGAAAGTGCTGAAAATACTGTCAATCTGGTTCAGGATGATAATAATTTATTGCTTAGGTTTCATTATTAAGGGCTCCAGATGTTAGATTTGGGCAGATTGGTGGCAGCTTAGGGAGGAGAATTGTTTCTCTTTAAGAAAGCATTGAGTGAGCTCTCTTTGCTTTGAGCAGCTGTTTTGCAAACTGACATGTACAGAATGTACAAAAATCCTTGCTGTCAGTCTGACTGGTGTGGCTTCTCTGCTGAGCAGAAATGGAGGGTTACTTCTCCATGTCACTTTCTAAGGGATGCTTAACTTAAAGCTCTGACAAATCAGTATCCTTTTTGAACATATGCATAGCCCAACCAATTGGTTTGCTAGAGTCAAATTAGGTCCAGGTTTAATTTTTATCTCAATTACAGTCAGTTACTCAGTACTCAGTCCCCTTGTATCAGTGAATCACAGCCAATTGCTCTACACAGGACTAAGTACTATGGCATGATGGTGAACCTTTTAGAGACTGAGTGCCCAAACTGCAACCCAAAACCCACTTATGCGTTGTTGGGTGCTGGGTGGGTGTGGCCCATTGGCTGGGTGTGGCCAATTTGGTGGGTATGGCCCATTGGGTGGGCGTGGCTGCGGTGGTAAGGGCAGACTGGGTGGGACTAAAAAGTTTAATCAATCAATTCCAACTTTGCAAGATCTTTTTTTTTCCGCGAGAAGTTGAAATTGACTGATTGATTGAACCTTTTTTTTTTTTGCACATGGCGGTGGAGCCTAAAGTGAAAAGGTTTTATAAAACCCAGCTGAAGGCCTAGGACTGTGGTAATGGCGCGTGTGCCCACAGAGAGGGTTCGCCACCACTGTACTATGGAATATGTCTGCTATGCTAGTCTCCTCCTACAGCTCCTCCTATCAGCTCCTTCTGTCATCCTTTTTCTGCCATAGCAACCTCTGCCTAAGTCATAGTATCAGAAGGGTAAAAAAACTCCAAGAGACATAGAATAACAGGTCTATAGACTTACAGTGTTGGAAAGGACCCTTGAGACCATCAAGTGCAACTTCCAATTGAGTCAGGAATTCAAATTAAAGCATCCCTAGCTAACGGTTGTCTATTTTCCAATTGAATACATATAGTTCAGGGATGCCCATTATCTTCCTGCAGGACTGGTTCTACTACCAAACTATCTTAGTGTGAAAATTTTTGTTTTCTTTCTTTTTTTTAATAATATTTTATTAATTTCCCAATTTTACATTTAAGGATTTAAAAAGCAATGTGTGGCTGGGTTAATCAATAGTTCGATAACAAAACCTTCAGTACAAATCTCAAGTTATAACATCAAATATTTCCTCTCTTTTTCCCTTAACATTTACTGTCTCACATTTAAGCTAATACAGTTCTTATTATATCAACTCAGTAAAAACATCATTATTACATTTATTAATAAATTTTAGCTTATACGTATTTTAATTATTTTTACATTCAATCTTCATAAACAATCCATATCCTGTTATTAATTTTTTCCCAATTTTGGTTTCCCATCAATATTCCAATTTAACCTTTGATATTTATAGTTTTCGGGCTTTAGGTAACCAATATTTCCATTATCTCAATTCATAACAGAATCTAATATCCAAAATACACATTTCATTTATTTGAATATAATCTTTTTCTTGTCCTAAAAGTTATCTATTTCCCACCATATTAAATCATCTACTTAATAATACAATATCCCCTTTAATAAATCAAAACCATTATATAAATTGCCTGGGTTAATCAATAAATCAAACATATTCATAATATTTTTTTTCTTTTAGATATAATTTTTAAGTATTAAACAGATAAATCCTTATTTTCAACTAATTTCCAAATATTTTAATTCTAATGACCAGAATTCCCCTTATCTCAACTTCTCCCTTTAACCCTCTAATTAATAATATGAAATCCCCTCTAATAAATCAAAACCCCAATTTTCTTCAGTCTTATTCTGGCTTTCTTCCTTTGCCAACTAGCCTTCCATATCAGTGCTTTTAGATCATCAAATAGATCTCCCTCTATTATTATATATGCTATTTGAAATAAAGGAGACAATTTAATTGCTATTTTTGGAAGGACTAGCCCATTTGTATTCACTAAGTTGTCTCTCTATTATTCCAATTCCCTATGATTACCACGATATGTTTATCTTCCATTCAATCTGTTCTTCTTTCTCAAATTTCTTCTGGTTTATATAGAACGTCTTTTCCATTTTCAGTGTTGTCACTCCCTTTTCTGGATTTTCCATTAACTGTATTTGTTGGTCAACTGAGTCCTCTGTCTTAATGTTTGATTGTTCCACTTCTTCTGTTATCTTCTGCGTTGTTAGTTCTTTGGTTGTAGTCAAAGTTTGGGTTTGTGTATCTAAGCTGGCATCTTGATCTTTTATGTTAGGTCTTATTTTATCACAAGTTGAAAGAATGGTTTCATGTATTGCTTTCAACATGGAAAGGATCTTTTCCTGGTCTTCATCCATCTCTTTCACATGTTTATAAATAGTCTTTATAGTAGAAGTTGTTTATCAAGCAAGATTTTGTAGTCCAAGATATTTCATCATCTCATATAGTAAGCAATATTCCTCAAATAAAGAGATAGGAAGGCAATTCCCCACATATAATTCTGAAAATCAATAAAGGTTTACATTCACAGTTCAAGTAGGCCAGTTATGCCACCCAGCTGTTCTTTTACAGCTGAGTTTCTCACAGGTAGTGCCAAGGTCAGAAGAGTCTTATCTAAGGTCTGGGCTTTGAGCCAAGTCTCTTTTAGGAAACAACAAGTTGTAATACCAAAATTCACCACAAGATGTCACCGATGCCGTTTAAGGTTTTTTAAATCCAAAGTTTTTATAATCCTTTTTTCAATTTTATTTCTTTTTTGTAAATAGAAGTCTCCAATAAAAATAGGAAAAAAATTTGTCCCCAAGTTTCAGGAACATATAAATCCAATTGGATTAAAGTTGTTCTTTTAGTGCTTTAATTCCCCTGGGTAGTCAGTTGCCATTATTCTTAGAGGGTGGGATAGAAATTCCCTTCCCTCTCTCCTCACAGGGGGAAAGATACTTGGTGCAGCTTTTACAGGAAAAGAAAATACTTAGGGTAAAGAGAAGATCAGATCTCACCCAGTTTCATACGTGTTGCTTTCAAAGTGCTTGGTGGTAAGTTTGACTTCGGCTGTCTGCAGCCTAGTGATGGGCCATATTACTATGGCCAGTCTTTCCTCCGCCTGTTTGGAGGGCTGCCCCAGATCGAGCAGAAGGGCTGCCACCCTCCCGCAATCAAGCAGGGGTCCCCTCCTTGCTCATCACCCCTACAGGGCAACTATCGACCCTTTACAGGATTCCCCAGTGCAGCAAAATCGAACGCGGAAGATGGAGCTCGCCTTCCAGCGGTCGCAGCAGCCAGGACAGCAAACCAGAAGTCAAAAGTTTTTATTTTCAATCATTCAGTTGGAATCTGTTTCCCATCATTTATATGAATCATTTTATATCCTGCACTCTGGAATAAAAGAGGAGGGGACTTGACTTTCTACATGAAATCCTTGCATGTATTTAAGGGAGGTGGTATGAGTTGTAATGTATTACTCGTGAGTAGAGTGTAATGAGTGGATAAAAGCCAATTTCATGTATGCATGGGCAATTCCTTATTCCTGATGTACCTCACTCCTTAATCAAAGTTTAGATACCATAAGAAGTTAGTCAGTTAGCAATAGCATGCTATATATAAGGCTTTTTTCTCCCAGTGTATGCCTATGTGTTTTATCTTTGTTACAGGTGCGTACCTTGTGGCATGATCCCAAAAATATTGGCTGGAAAGATTACACTGCCTACAGGTGGCATTTGATCCACAGACCTAAGACAGGATTAATAAAGTATGACATTTTTCCTGAAGTATGCTATTCCTTTTCTATCTGATCATAAATAGCATTTTATAATCCTTTGTAAGCAAATGCCAAAACTATCACTTCATTGAGGGCAGCCTGTTTCTTTTTATAGTTGAAGCCTTTGGGGGATTCTGAATTCTTGTTTTCTCACTTTTCCATCTCATCAGATATGTTCAATTTATTCTGAATGGCATATATAAACAAAGGCAAAATATTATTACATTATTTAAAAGAAATAACTTTCTTCCAGCTCTTAGAAAGTTATGGTTTACTATGAAATAATCTGGTTCTGGCTAGAAGGTGAGAAGGAAAGAAAAATGATTAAAGTAAAAAGGGATTGAAAGAAAAGATGGCTCCTTTTTCTTAAAATTAAAATGAATATAACTAAGGCAACTTTAAATAGCTTTTTAAAATAATCAGGTCATCTGGAGAACATTTATTCAGAAAAAAATGTTTTAATAAAATATAATTGTAAAGAAGTTCTATATTATGGTAGATATATTCCCATGAGTGTAATATTACTTATTATTACTAATAATTCCCTTGGGAATTGTTACTGCATTTCTCCTTTTTGTTTGCCCATGTCCTCCTCTACCAGTTCAATTTTTCATGCCATTTATGCCACATGAATTATTGTCCCATGTATTTGTTTAAGATATGTGGGAATTCCTTTACAGATATGTAAAGAATTCAGTCTTTGCAAATTATGACATAAATTTACCTCCTGGATTATTGTGTAAATTAGTTTATCTCTATGATTTCTGGGCTTTGTGTCCCATCCCACCCCCAAATTTTGCAAATCTTGTTCCTGCTGTAAAGTAAAAAGTAATCTGTTAAAAATGTGTGTAATCTATTGGATTATTATTTTGGTTTATCCTGTCCTGACCCACCTTTATACACAGATGGACACTATCTATGGCACAGTTTTAAAAAGTTTCAGTCCAGACACTGTCCTTGAATGTTGTTTAAGTATTTATATTTTTATGAATATGTAATTCATATTTTTTTAAATAGTCATTTGCAGAAGCTGCACACACATGTATAGGGTCTGATATATAATTATATAGTGCACATTCATTACATCTGCCAGATGAAAACAAAAAAGACATTTCTCATCCTTACATTCTGTTAAAATCAATTAATGAATTGGAATTAGTTGTTAATTCAATGTGTCTAATGCTTGCTACACGTTTCTTTACTATAAAATACAATATCTTTATATAATTTAACTGATATTGTAATTAAGGCTAAGAAAAAATAATATATTTAAATAAACAAAATTGCTAGATAGCCATGATATGCAAAGCATACTGATTTCAAAATATTTCATGCTCAAACTGTTGTCTTCTATATTTCACACCTTTTTCTGAAAAAGTTGAATTGTCCCCAACCTTATTAAAAAAGATTCTGACCATACTAGAAGTCTTCCAAGTTTGAAATGGCCCTGTTTTGAATGGGATGTTTTCAATTCAAAACATTTTGCACATTCTTTCTAAAAAGATGAATTATCATCTCAAAGATTGCATCTCACTTAGACCATGTTTTTCCCTTACAGGGTTGTAGTCTATGAAGGAAAACAGATCATGGCAGATTCTGGACCAATTTATGATACAACTTTTGCTGGGGGACGATTAGGTCTTTTTGTCTTTTCACAAGAGATGGTATACTTCTCTGACCTCAAATATGAATGTAAAGGTAAATTGAAACTTAAGATTATTACTGCAATCATAATTATATGTTTCCAAACCTTTTAATTTCCTTAGACAATTTCTGGAAATATATAGCATGAAGAGGAGATATAAAGGAAGAATGCCAAATTGTCTGCTTCTTATATACATGCTTATTATTTGGTTTCCAAACATACATTTTGAGACCCTCCTCCATGTTCAGTAAAGCAGTTGATGTGAATTCCTTACTGCTAGATTTGTCATGACTCTTTTGCAGGGACATGTTTGCCTAATTTGTGGTCAACAATGATTATGCATTTCTGTGTCAATTTTCCAACTGAACATTAATTCTGATTTTGCTTGTAATTCCTACTGACTGCTAATCATGCAGGAAATGATGCCTTTTGCTATTCAAAACCTTCTAAGGAGTTAATAGGCTACATGGATTAAAATCAATGGAATATAATTGTGAATAAAATACTTAAGATATATATATATCTGGTACTGTAGCATACATTCCCATGTACTAAATACTATTAGATCAGATATATGCATCAGATTAGGGATAGAGGGGGAAAATTATTCCTAGTGTAAATAGCTTTTGCCTGTTTTTCAGAAGACATCAGGATATGTGATACATTATTGTGCAGATGTCAATTAAAGTTAAATGTGTTTTTAAATCACTTGCAGCAAAGTGCTTCAAAAAATATAAACTGCAAGACTGATAATATTGAGGATCATCCTGCCTAAAAATTATGAAAATTGCAATCCAACAAATCTGGAAGATATTACATTAGATAGGCGTAGATATAGAGTAATAGATTTGGGAAACCTTGTTTAAATCTCCCCAAAGCTTTTACATTTAACAGGACTTGGGCAAGATTAACTTAATCTATATTACAAGTTTGTTGAGAGGAAAATTTACGCAAGGTGTCCTGGACAGGATGCAGATATGATAAATATTAATCTATTGATGCACTTGAGATGTAATTTGTTTTTTTATTCAGCATATTTTATTGTATTCTGATTATTTGTTCTCCAACTCTCCTTTGGAAGATGCTGAGGCAAAAAAAGTTTGCAAAACTTCTCATATTTCTGAACTACAGTGTTTAAAATTTGTGACCCAAATTTTGTACTTTTTAGGGTACCCTCAACAAAATTAATAAGACTCCAATTATCTATGTAGAACTTTAGATCCATTGAACTAAATGAGATTAATATCTGTTAATTTAGCTTTAATCCATAGATTACCTGTACTATAGTCCAAATGTGGCTATTGTACTAACCGATGGTTTGTTTCTGATGCAGATGCCTGAATTATTGGAGCTGTGTGAAAAGCAATGTACTGTAGATGCCGTTCAACCTAGACACCTCTATACATCCTAATACTTCAAATCTCTTATTTTTTTCTACCTTTCCTTGACAACCCTGTTGCCAGGAGGGATCTCTCCAACCTTACACCTAAGTGCCTCCAAGGAGTTTGGATTAAATGTGATCATTGAACTCATTGCTGATGCAGAAAAAGATTGACATGTGGATTTGAAAACATGGCATAAATATTTGTTATTTTGTTTTAGGTTTTTTTTAAAATGACGTTTACATATAAAATGTAAAAGTGTAATTATATTATGTATTATATAGATATAAATATGGCAGAAATAAGATTTGGAGGAGCAGACAACATAGCAAGCAGAAGGAAATGGTTAGAGATAAGATCACCACTTAAACCCTTGTTACTTGTTCAGATGAGAGGTGGACTTTGCTGTCACAAAGTCCCAAAAATATACTGTGGCAGAACGACAACCTTTACAAACTTTGCCCAGAGAGAAGCTGTGGAAATTTAAGTAGAGAAGATGGTACAGTGATGTTCAAGTGCTAATGATTTCCTATCATCTTTTTAGATCAGCAATCTGCCTGGAGTTTTGCATTAAAGCAAGTCCTCTTTTTTAATCAATATTTAACATTTCAGCTGGGTTCCATGGAAGAAATTACAGTTTATACAAAAGCAAATTCATAAGAATGTTGGTTATTTCAGAATTTTTAACACAGTTCTCATGAGTTGAAGTTGAAGTTGAAGCCCAATATTTTAGGAGGAGAACATAATTACATTAATATTCCAACTGAGTTTTAAATGATAAATATGCCTTTGCAAGAATTGCATGCAGTGACATCACACAGGCATTGCCCATCACATACCTATATTTACGTGAAGGAAAGCACGTTTTCAAGGCTAACTGCTTATGTGCATGAAGCTCCTGTGAAAATAGTTTGTGGCCACATCTCACAAACCGCTTTCCCACCTCTTCTACATGCTAGCACTTTGATTTCAAAATGCTGATAAGATAGAAATGCAACCATTATCAAGATCTAGTAACATAGTTCCAAATATGAGGATAGTGATGTTATTTATTATTGTAGTGTACAGCTACATTCTCCAATAAGTTAATTCAAAACTCACCGGAAAGTCCATTAACAATGAAAGGTCTCAAGGAAGATGGCTACCAAATGCTTTTAATGATATAATGAGAAAATATGGATGTACTTGCTCATATATACAATTTTTAACTGCTCTGAACTGTCAGACAATCAAAGAACCATTGAGACCTTGAAAATGGAACCTTAATATTTACCGTTGTCCTCAATGCTTGTAATTTTTATTGTATGTGTGCTGTGTATAGATCGTTTCAAGAAAACTGTACTAAAAGTCCATCGGCCCCTTTAGTCTAACCAGATACAGCCAGTTATTCAGCTATAGTCTTAGTACTCTCATATTTATCAATTTTTGTTACGTATTTTAAACTGAACAAGCTTTTTCTGGAAGATATACTTATTCATATGGTTTGATTCGTGGATGAGGTTTAAATATAGGAAAAACATAAGCACTTCTGTCTCAATCCAGAATGCCATAATGTTATCCAAAAGAGTGTTGGTAGACATGTGAATGTGTGGACCTTAGACAATCACATGTATAGCTGGTAGATGCCACCTCCAGGAGGTGAGTGAGAATTCTAAGTGAGAATTCAAATGTTTAATGTCCTTGTTCATTTCTGCACACCAAAGCCTATAAGATCAGGCTTAATCAACCCTAACCAACCTTGCTAGATCAGGCTGGGAATTACTCGGAGTTTCATATCCAGACAAAGGCATACAAAGGAAGTCCTTCAAACAACAGAACAGTAAGATTCAGGTCATCCACAAGTTTGCCTGCAGCCATGATTGGTCGCAGCAATTTTGTAGATGTGAACCTGTCATTTTCCTATCAAAATGTATAAAGCAGCCACTGGGGGATGAAAGGGTGTGTGTCTCTGTTGTTGCCCTAACCCAATGGCTGTTCAAGGATCATCTCTTGAATTGCTTGAAGGATGTGATAGAGTAAGCCACATTTCATTTCTGGTTTTATTGCACATTCTTTGTTTTGTCATATTAATAGACATTTACATGTTTTTTTAAATGAGGTTTGTTGAGGATGTCTTTTGCAAATCATATTTTTAATGCATTGAAAGTATGGCTGTTAAGTCCCAGAGAAGAATTATTGAGGGAAATTTCATTAATGTAATAACATTTTTGTATCTTTTAAATAAAAAAAGGCATCAGTGCTGGGACTAAGATGTTAATATTTTGATTGTATCATAACTGCCTATGCCATGTAAATTATTTATGATGGTCTCCTTTTCCTTTGTGTGTGGTGTGCTTGTATGTGAGTAAGGGAGTTTGTGTGTGTGTGTGTGTCTGTGTGCATGAGAAGATCAATAAGACTTACATTTCATTTTGCTGAAGACTGTAAATAACTATTTATTGTTTGCTCGGACAGAATCTCACCATTTAATGTCCCTCATTTATTCATTTTTCTTTTTTATATACATTTAACAGTAGACAATAAACTATACAAAGGCTTCATTGAAAGTGTTCTCTTTACTTTTGCATAGCTTACTCTGAAGTCATAAAAATGACAAAGGTCCCAAGTGCCCATATTCTGGAATTCACATTTTGTTGAAACTGAATGTTTGATACCATTTGTATTGCTAGGAATGGAATGGAACATTGCATATTTTATGTAAGCTAGATGAATGGCTGATATAACAAGGTCATCTCTTGTAATTTTATACTCATTTTGATGGCATTTGGGGTAGAGATTATCATAGTGGGCTGCCTCTACTTTTTATGTTATTTAAACAAGGGTTAGAGTAGACCTGTTTCTTGTCAAGACCAGTGCAAATACATTGGTTTCTTTACAGATAATAGCCAGCAACAATCTAAGAGGAAACAATACAGCCAACCAAGCCAGGTAGGCCAATCAGAAGCAGGTATCTAAACTGCAACAATTCTTACCAAAGTAGGTAAGATAAGCCATCACACATAACAAACCAGCAAGCCCCATCCCTTAGTACCAAAGTACTGGCAGTATTAACTACTTTGAAAAGTGACTTGTAAGAAGAAAACTAAGTTCAGCATTCAGCAGGAACCCAAGATTTATACCTATTTAAAGTTTTTATGATCAGTGTATAATATTTATACCACAAGAGATATTAGAGTCTATTTTACTAAATTTCATAATCTACCTTCCAATGAATGCATGATTAGAATATTATCACAATAGTCACAAATTTGACTCGCAGATTCTTTACCTTGGTTTTGGTGATTATCCCCTTTTAGCAATAGTAATATCACTTAGATTTATATACCATTTCATAGTGCTTTACAGCCCTCTCTAAGCAATTAACAGAGTCAGCATATTGCCCCCAACAATCTGGGCCCTCATTTTACTCACCTTGGAAGGATAGGAGACTGAATCAACATTGAGCTGGTCAGGATCGAACTGCTGACAGTCAGCAGAATTAGCCTGCGGTACTGTATTCTAACCACTGCGCCACTATGGCTCTTTTATTACTGATTTTGCACAGACATCCCAAGTACAGATGAAACCATTTCACTGTACTCATATATTGATAGAACTAGCTACAGATAACCTTTGGTTCATTAAAATAATTGGAACCAGAGTAAAGATTAATATATCAACTTTTTAAATTTGATCTCCCAGCTGTTTTTGCCAATGGATAAGGAAAATTAATAGAATAGAGTAGAATAGAATAGAATAGAATAGGAATAGGAATAGGAATAGGAATAGGAATAGGAATAGAATAGAATAGAATAGAATAGAATAGAATAGAATAGAATAGAATAACAGAGTTGGAAGGGATTTTGGAGATCTTCTAGTCCAGTGGTTCTCAATCTGTGGGTCGGGACCCCATTTGGGGGGTCGAACGACCATTTCACGGGGGTCACCAAACAATGCAGTCCACCATTTTTTCCCCCTTTTCCTTAGCTGTGCTACTCCCTTTTATTCTATTGGCTTTTGAAAGCCAATAGAATAGACTCTCTTGAATAGAGTCTAATTCTATTGGCTTTCAAAAGCCAATAGGAATTGTCCAGGCTGTCTCTGCCCTGCTGAGCCCACCAAAAGTCTCATTGTGCAAATGGTGCTGCACCAGTTGAGTAGTCCTCGACTTACGACTGGTTGAGTAGTCCTCGACTTACGACCGGTTGGGGGTCACGGCATTAAAAAGGTAGAGAACCACTGTTCTAGTCCAACCCCCTGATCAGGCAGAAAACCCTATACAATTTCAGACAAATAGTTGTTTGAATGGTTGACAAATTTGGGAAGCAGACTAGTTAACTAGCTTCACATAGTGTGTTATCCTTGCTCTGGATAATAGGTTACTTTGTTCACTACCATTTTTGAAGTTCTGCAGCAGAACTAATACTGATATAAGTGGATATTTGGAGTTGAACTGTGTGGTTCTTTGTGCTTTCTAAGCTTGATGGTTTTCTTAGAGACATTTCATTACCAAATTGGTAAAATCATTAATGGCATCATGCTGGCCACCAAGGACAACACAGAACTAACACTGTCATCAGTCTGATCCTAACAACATGTGGGGTCCAACAAAACTCGTTTAGGCTCACTATCACAATAATACTGTCCTGGTTCCGATAGATGAAACCCATTAAAGAACTTTAAAGCAAGAATTCTTCCTTAGAGAACATTTTATTCAGGAAACAAAGTATTGACACTACATAATTGAACCCAAAACTAGGTTCCCTTCCCCCAGATACAAAGTAGCAAGTTGCAAGTCCCACCCCCATGAAGCAGTCATAAATCACATTCTCCAATTAGCCCAGAGCATGGGCTCTCTCCCCAGCTCCTCAGCCCACCAAAACATTATCGATTTGTGTCCTTGAGTTCCCACGGAGCTGCATTATTATTATGGCAAGCATTCCCCCCAGCTCCCCTTCAACACCTGATTTCTAAACAAAAGAAAAAGCATGTTAAAAGCAAAGGAAAAATGGCTGCAATTTCCATCAAACATTACAGCATTGACAAATACATTGCTGAATGTAAAAGCCATAATATACATTCCATTTTCCATATACCTGCCATAGCTCTCCATTGGTATATGGACATTATAAAATATCCATATTATAATATATGTGGGTGCACTATATATAAAGCCCAGCACCTTCCTAAGCATATCAATGCATTTCAAATCTGATAATGACCACCAATTTGCTCTATGATTTCACAGAGACTTAAACCTAACTCTAAGTGGGTTTGCAGTCCAATGGGATTTTTGCATATCTTTTAAAAGGAAACAATGCAATTTTTCCATGCATTTT
Source organism: Crotalus tigris (assembly GCF_016545835.1). Taxonomy (NCBI): domain Eukaryota; kingdom Metazoa; phylum Chordata; class Lepidosauria; order Squamata; family Viperidae; genus Crotalus; species Crotalus tigris. Next base: position 82,520 of record NW_024097217.1, on the reverse strand, counting down.
ATAAAGAAACAAAGATAGGGTAGGTTCAAAAGGTCACTGGCCACCTAAGCATGTCAATGTGCTATGAATTCATTGATGACATCCATTTTACTCTAAACTGTCCAAATTCATGGAGACCAAACCCTAATCCTAAGTGGGTTTGCCCCCCAAAGGGACATTCCCATGTATTTTATCAGGAAACCCTAACCCTAACCCCTTTACCTACTGATGCACTATGAATCCATTGACAACGTCCATTTTTCTGGTGGGATTTTTCCAGGAAATGTAGTTAGTGTTGTCTCCAAAAGACAGCACCCTTCTAAGCATACCAATGCACTACAAATCCATTCGCAACCTCCATTTTCCTCTCCAACTTCATTGACATGTAACCCTAACCCTATGTAAGTGGTTTTGCCCTCTATAGGATTTTCCCATGTATTTTACCAGAAAATGTACTCAGGGCGGGCTCCAAAAGGCAATGCCCTCCTAAGCATACTAATGCAGTACGAATCCATTGGTGACCTCCATTTTGCTCTCCAAATTCAGGCAGACCTAATCCTAATTAGGCTTGCCCTCCCAATGTGTTTTCCCAGGAAATGTAATAAGGACAGACTCCAAAAGTGAGCACCTTCCTAAATATATTGATGCACTACAAATCTATTGGCAACCTCCATTTTCCTCTACAACTACATGGAGATCTTACCCTCAGTGGGTTTGCCCCCAATGGGATTTTTCAATGTATTTTACCAATAAACATAGATAGGACAGGCTCCAAAGGTAAGCACCCTCGAAAGCATACAGGTGCATTATGCATCCCTTGGTGATGTCTATTTTGCACTCTGAATTCATGGAGACCTAATCCTAACCCTAAGTGGGTTTGCACCCAATAGGATTTTATCATGCATTTTACAGGAAACTAAGTTAGGACTGGCTCCAAAAGGCAGTTTCCTCCTAAGCATACCTGTGCACTACTAATCCATTGGTGACTTCCGCTTTGCTCTTCCACTTCATGCAAACCTAACACTAACTCTAAATGATTTTTACCCCAAGGGAATTTTCCATGTATTTTACCAGGAAACATAATAATGGCGGACTCCAAAAGTCAATACCCTCCTAAGCATTCAGATGCACTACAAATACCTTTGGTAATGTCTATTTTGCACTCTGAATTCATGGAGACCTTACCCTAACCCTAAGTGGGTTTGCCCCCCTCCCATGGGATTTTCCCATGTATTTTACCAAGGAAATGTATTGAGGGTCGACTCAAAAGTAGGATTTAGTTCACTTTTTTCCCTTTTAAACTGACAGAAAGTAACACGTGGTGTGGGACCCCAATGTCTAACCTATCTGGACTAGGGGAGAGGATAACAGACAAATAGTTATTTGGAAGGAAGGTGATTTGAGACAGAACAATGAAACTGTATGTCAAAATGTGAGGCAGCACTAGTATGTATGTAGATTCCAGAAGAGAAGGACTAGCATTAGCAATAGCACTTAGACTTATATACAGCTTCATAATGCTTTACAATGTTTTCTGAGCAGTTTACAAATGTCAGCCTGTTGCCCCCAACAATATGGGTCCTCATTTTATCAATCTTGGAAGGATGAAAGGCTGAGCCAACCTTGAGCCAGTCAGGATCGAACTCCTGGCTGTGGGCAGAGTTTGCCTGCAATACTGCATTCTAACCACTGTGCCCTATGGCTTAGAATCACCTTTTAACCTCTGCCATAGGCTCTGTCCTGCCATAAAATTCTTAATATCAAACTAGGGTTAGGCATGATTATATATTCAGCATGATTACAAATTCAGAGATCATAGAATATGAATTATTTCAGTTTCCACAATGTTAACATTATCTGAGATAGCAAACTGAGCTTCGTAGATTATGTACTGTGAACACATATATTATAGATATTTTAGGAAAATCAAATCTGATAATGGAAGAGAATTTTCATCCCATGTTCCACTTTGGCCAATATACTCTTTATTAATATGAACTTGGAATTTGATATTAAGAGATTTGAAAGATGGAGAAATCTTTAACAGCACCTGCTTTTTTTTCATTGTGGGAAACTTTAACTTCCAAAAGAAATGTAATACAGCAGACCAAATGGAATGTGGAATTTTAAAAAAAATCAAATCAGTTCATAATTTAACTCCAAGGTATGAAAGGAATGTAATCCTATTAAATTTTTTCAGCCAGCAAATAAAGTATTTCTCCTCACCACTTTTATTATCACAACAATAATAAATCTCTAAATTGGTTGTTATTATCACTATTTTATATTGAGAGAATTAAGACTGCAAGATTAAGTTTTGCTCAAAGTCAAGGTCTGTTTATGAATATGCAGATATGATGGGAGATGAAGTTACATAAATGTGACTATGTAGGAATATACATCTAATAAATGTCCAACCATCTTAATTTCACTTTCTGGAATGGAACTGTTGTAAGCAGGCAAATATATTTTTTGTTTAACAGACTTCTGTGTGCATTACCTTTTTCCATTCTGATCAATTTCATCTCCTCTCTGGCAGTTTTAAAACATTTGAAATATACACAGAAAACATAAATGGGTTCTATTCCTTGTTTTTTGCCCAGTTTTGCCTGCTGCCTGCAGTATAAAAATAACTAATACCCTAGGCTTGATCATGTTTCTTATCCACTCTCTTAACAAATGTAGATTCTGGGTTTTGGTTGTTGAGATTAAATTAAACTAAAGCTCAGAGCGTCAAATATGATTCAATAACTGGTTCCATAAGAAGAAGCACCTAAAATGAAAACAATATCATAGAGGCTGAGATATTCAAGATTTGAGCAGCCTTGTTTGAAAGCACTGTTATATCTGGTCATATGCAGTGGCCTTATTATAAACACAGATAAAGGTGTGCATTACTGAGAAATTTGTGAAAATAAGAGATATAGCAACTGGACAGCCCCAGTTAATGGTACAATACCAGGTGCAGAGTGTTTAGATCGAATAAACATAGCCATCTCTTGTATGATCAATACCGTAAGTGGAAAATTACAGGAACTTTGTACTTAAGTCACACACATTCTGCAAGCAACAAAAACTCTGCTGCAGCCCAGCACAATTCTGCTTGTATTATTTTCAGCTTCTTTTCTATACTGGAGTCCTGCACGTTTCCATATGGGCTTCACACATGGCAACCTTATTTTAGAAGTGGTGGCAAACCAGAGCTTAACTTCAAAGGCACCCCATAATTCAAAAGCAAACCCACAGGAACTGAAGTGACTGTAGGATATAACTGAAATGTAGGACACATTCCATCTTAACAGTAAATACAACCACCGGGGAACATTCCTGAAAAATTCTCGGAAAGAGAACTTGGTTTCAATAGAAAAGCCAATATTTTTATAAAGGAATTTATTGGGAGAGTGAGCATATGCATACATTCCACATATGAATTATATATGCCTAGAACTATAAGAATTGCCCTCTGAATCACCACTGATCACAAAGTTATCCTTATGGATTAAGCTATAAGGCCACATGTTGCCTTATGTCCTAGACATAATTTCATGTGGCAGTCAACTCCTTTTTCTAAGTGTTTAATTCAGAGCTCTGCTAAGAGACATCTGTTTCGTCTTTGGTAACTTGTGTAAAGTGAGGAAAGAGGGCATCGAAACAAACAAAATAACTGTCAACAAAAGGGATAAGAGGGCATCAAAAAGAACTGTAATTTGCTTCGTTTTGACCACCTTTGACAACTGATCCTGAACTTTCTAACTTGGTGGGAAAAATGGTTGCTCAGCTCTATCTTAAGGGTATCCTCCCCACAGGAGAGTTCAAACCAACAGTATCAAGAATACCCTGCAGAAAAAAAGGCTCTGTAGATACTGTTAGAGGTGCACATCAGGCCCTTATTCTAATATTAGGATATATGTTGCTTCCCTCTGAATCAGAATGAATTCAGGCTTCAGTATTATTAAAATAATGTATTGCATCAGCCTGAAAATAAGCTCCAGTCCAGTGCCTGCAACACCTAGGATGCTACTCAAGAAAGCCTGGATTGTATTATTTTGGATTCACAAGAATCTCAGTACCAATTACTCTTTAGTTTGGGAAAGCTTTTGAGAAGTGCAGAGGAGTACTCATTAATCTTACTGCCATCCCTGCTGATTAAAGCTATATAGCCCATATGTTAGTTTATCCCCTTATAACTAAGGAAACTACGTTAAGAGAGGAATAAAGCATTATAAGTAATATATTAAAGTATATCAGAAATTGGATAGCCATTGAGAAGTATCAGATATCTTTATCTGTGGTCCACAGCTGCTTTGCTATGTTTCCCTTCCATCCCAGACCAGCAGAAAACTGAGTTTTTGGTTTCCCCAATGACCAAAAGATGATTCAAGTATAAAGGGACACATCCAAGAACAATTGGGAGGAGGTGTTCATTCAGGAAACCAGAGGAATCAATTGGAGTCAGGAATACATGGAACATGTCATTCTTAGCATTCTCCTCTATGTTAATTAACTTGCCCTACATTGTCCTTGGATTACATCTGGAGATGGCATAAGGAGGAAAACAGCACTTCCAGAGTGGAGCATCTGCAGGTATCCTTGAGTTGCAACAGCTACAGTGGACAGTAAGATACAGGAAGCTGTTTGCCAGAATGTTCTCTGGAAAGAGTTAGTAGAAACTGGGAAAAGGAGGCTGTATGATTTTGTACTATGTAATAAAACAAGGCAATGTTTATATTATTTAAAGTGGTGTTGATATTTGGTCATTTGAAGACTGGCCACAGTTATAATCGTAGTAGTAGCTATTGTTGTTTAGTGATTAACAAATCTTGTGATCTTATAAATAAAATGAAATAAAATAAAATAAAATACAGTACATAATCAAATTTCAGAACAAGATAGAAAGGATGAATTAAAATGATAAAATATGAGTATTTTATCAATAATAAGATAAATGAATCTTCCTTGCAGGATACCCCAATTTGTCCAATATATTGGGTTTGTAAGATGACTGCCTTAGTTATAAACTTAGCAGCTCTACCTACAATATCTATACATGAGCCCAGGAGGAAATCTAACAGTCTGTGATTTGGAAATCAAAGGAAAGGAAAGGAAAGGAAAGGAAAGGAAAGGAAAGGAAAGGAAATTTCACTAAATAATGCATCCTTCCCATATAAAAATTAATCAGAGTACTGAGAGAAAATCATGAAGAGCAGATAATAACCTTGTGATAGCAGTAATAATAATAATAATAGTAAATATCATTTTGGACAAATGGCTGTCCAGTCTCTTCTTAAAAACTTCCAGTGTTGGAGCATTCACCACTTCTGGAGACAGGTTGTTCCACTGGTTAATTGTTCTAACTGTCAGGAAGTTTCTCCTTAGTTCTAGGTTGCTTCTCTCCTTGATTAGTTTCCACCCATTGCTTCTTGTCCTGCCTTCAGGTGCCTTGGAAAATAACTTGACTCTCTCTTCTTTGTGGCAGCCCCTGAGATATTGGAACATTGCTATCATGTCCCCCCTCATCCTTCTCTTCATTAAACTAGACATACCCAATTCCAGCAGCCATTCCTTATATGCTTTAGCCTAATCATCTTTGTTGCTCTTCTCTGTACTCTTTCTAGAGTCTCAACATCATTAAAACTAGTCCACCTTCCACACAACCAGCCTGCATATGACAGGGGTCCCCAACCCCCAGGCTACAACCCATGTTGTTCCATGGCCCGTTCAGAACTCTGCCACACAAGTGGTGGGTAAGTGTATGTGCACGCAGCTCCAGTTGTGTGAGTGAAGGGTGTGTGCACATATGTGCACATGCCATTTACACAGAACCATCCTCTCTTCCCCTCCCTCCCGGCTGGGCCACTAAACCAAATGTGGAGACCTAGGCCACAAATGTGGAGGCCTAGGTATGTCTAGTTGTATTTAAATAAATTAAAGAAAGCAACAACAAAAAGACTAATAAAAAGAAAGCTCCCATGCTGAATAGCCAGCACCAACCTTGGGTATTGTATTTATTTCCTGAAATGACTTTGTGCCTCACAAATGTTTCACTAATACACTGGAAAGCATTTATTATTATTTTTTGGTGAGGAGTTATTTTCTTTTAAAATAATGTTTATAGGAATAAATTTTAACAAAATAAAAATATAATAAAGAAAAATAGTAAACAGTGGAAAAATAGAAAAGGGAAAAAAAGTTGTAAATAAGTGGTTTCTGATCTTCTTGGCTCTACTTATAGCTTCATTTATATTTTGCTCTTTCTCTCTAAAGTTACAATGCTGGAAAGCATTCAGGGAAATAAAGTTACATTTTAAGTTTACTATCTGTTTATTGACAAGTAACAACAGTGAATATTTTTCTGAGTGGCCAATGTATGTTCTCAAAATTTCAGATGTGCTCCAATCACAAAGGTTTACTTACCTAGAAGGAGGTAATGTCAATATTCCAAGAAGTATCCTAGTATCTCACGTGTTTCCTTTAGGCCATAAAAAGTCCAACTTTTCCTTAGAAATCCACCACGTTTGCAGTATGTTTTAGTGTCTGTGCATTTGCATTGCTTTTCCCATCTTAAAAAGCAGTCTTAGTGTGAAATCTTTCTATAACAATCTAGAATCCCCTCATCCCTACATTCTCTATCTTGAAGTTTCTCTGCACCAATAAAACCCATTCCATTTCATCTCCATCCTCCACTAAGTTCATTCATGCAAATGAGGGATGATCATAGCTTTCCAAAATAATCCATCTATAAGTATATACATATATACTGTATATATATATAAATGGTTCAGAGATCAATTACAAAAACCTTGTTGGATACCAATCCAGCTCTTTAATGGATTTTTTTCCCTCTCTGTGTGTGCTGTTTACAATCTATTAGATTACTTAGCTAGCTTCAAACAAAATTGTCTCATGCTTACAAAATGACAAGTTATAATTGAGAGAAAATTAGGAAGGGAAGAAAATTATTTTTAATTAAAATAAAGGTTTCTATGAAAGGCTAAAGAAATATACATACATACGTACATACATACATACATACATACATACATACATACATACATGCTATATGTATATGGTCTATCCCATGTCCTGCATATGCTCATATGAAATGGGAGAGGGGAGTCTTCTAGAATCTAGATAATCAGAAAAGGTAATGATTGTTCCATATAATCAAGCAGATCAATGATAGAATAGTAAATACAAACAAATACATAAATAGACTTTGTAATGCTAATTGTAATGCTAATTCAATAGCGTTACTCCCACTGATATGGGTGGAGGGGGGGGACACAGAGTCAGAATGATGTAAACAATTTTGCTTCATCATGATATAAGCCCCACTGTTTTCTACATCTGTTGTGACACCACACACATCTCCTTACATACACAATGTTGATTATATATTTCTGATAAAAGCAGCCAGATCCGGAGGAGTTTGCTGGTGATGCCATAAGATCAGTATGTTTCGTGACATGAACTGGTTGACAGAAAAGAATGATTAATTTAAATCATCAAAGCTGCCATGAACCAAAGAGACTCTGTAGATATCAAATAAGAAATTATAGGGTAATCCATTGATGAATTGGTAGGAATACGAGCATGAATCTCTACTGCCATTCAGTTTTTCTATGTCTGGGTTTCTTCAACATACATAATAGGAAAGTGAGGACAAGTACTCTACTTCCTTTCCTCTTGTATGGAGGATGATTAGTATGGCATTGCTGTGCATTTGTGAGTGTATTGTGCATGTGTAATTGCCCTTGTATTTCCCTCCTTGTGAGATGATGAAACAAAGAAGTTGAATGTCTGAATAGAGTTCTTCTGTACTTGGCTATGAATGTTGAAAAGTTAAAAACAACTTTTTGAAAGAAAAAATATTTGTTTTAAAATATGAACCAGATTCTAAAAAAATAAAATGTCAATTTTCCAAAATGCAAAAAACATGGCGGAAGCATTACGCCTAACACACAACAAGAAATGACTGGTCTAAAAATGGAACGAAGGCACTAGCAAGCAAAATAGAAAACCCATAAGTATTTAATTCAGTAAATTATACAAAGTTGTTTGGACAATATTCAATATCTTTATACAGAACAGCTCCTGTTCTTTTTCAACCTTCCCCTCATCTGCTCTTTCTGCTATAGTTCTGGAAAGATTTGAGGTAGCATTTGTCCAAAGCCATGTGCTATTCTGAAAAGGAAAGATGTCTGTTGCTTGGGCCTTCAAACCCCTGTTTTTGCATTTTAGATTTTGGCTTGCATTGCCTGATTTTTCTTTTTGTGATCTGAGCTTCCTCTGTGTAGCCATATAGCTATTAGCTCTGAATGGTGCTGATGTTATCATTATCCACCAAATTATTCTAGCTGTCTTAGATCTTTAGTTCTGAAGAACTGAATTCAGATAGATTCTCAAACATAGAAATATAGATCTTACCTAGCCTGATGTATGGCTCTTCCTGCCTCACATAAACCATATATTAGACTCTCCATGGCATCTGGAATAAACTGCTTTGAAAAAAGTCGATTTCTACCATTTGACTGGTCTCATAGCATGACAGCTTGGGAGCAATAGGGAACGTGAGCCCAATAATGGAAAGGAGAGATAATAAAAAAAGAGAGAAGCTTTGGATATAGGCAGATATCTCATTTTTCTCATATATCCCTACAAGGTCTATGCAAAGCGACATCTAATTTATTGAAGGCAGCCATGTTTACTTACACAAGCAATTTAATCCTATGAAAATCTTCAATGGTCTGCATGGTTAACCACTTGACAAAAAAAAAAAAATAGGAAAAGGGAAAAGTGGGAAGCAGTTTCTCAAGATAAATTTAGCTTTCCTACAGAAAAAAAACCCTTCCAAGAAAAAATAAATAAAATAATAATAAAAAAATATTTCACAGTTTCCTTAAAAATCCATGTGCACAAATGTAACATTTAGTCATGTTGTCACCTCTAAGCTATGAAGGTCTACCACAAACATCCCTGTCAAAACTGCAGAGCTTACCGCATCAATCCAAATGCACAGGGAACCTCAACGAAGAGAGGAAATCAACCTCAAATGCTGATGGCTGATGCTTCAGCTTTTACACTCCAGCAGGCATGTGGTCAAGAATTGGGAAAGGAACATGCTTACAGAACACAGATTTGAATACTTACTGCAAAATTTAAATTAATAGGTTTTTAGTTTCATTGTAGACAAAGAAAAGTAGATGTGGAACAACTTGCACAGTTGTTTAGAAAAGTGTTTTTCCTCTCACTTTCTCTCTGCAGGTCCCTTAGGATGTGGTTGGGCAGATGGATACGGACACATATGCAGAGAAATCCTTAGTAATGATCTGTAGGGGGAGAAGGAAAAAGAGTCTTATGGAAGAGGACACGGTGTTATTTTCGACTAGAGGAGAATGTAAACATCTTAGATTTTCTACCATCTATAGCATATATATTTTTAGACAAAAAACTGTTTTAAGTTGAGTAGTCATTATTTCTAATTTGGTTCAATCAAGAAGATGATAATGAAGCTATAAAACAAAGAGACTTTAAGAGTTCCTCTGAGAAAGGCTTTTTTTTTTAACAGATAGAGACTATGCTGACATATCACAAACAAACCATTGATCATATGAGCCACCATATCTGCTTTATTAGGATTGGTTTCAAATGTCATGGCTCCATGTCAGCCTGATGGTTATTCATGTGGAACCAGTTTCTTGAGTAAAATGATGATGGTCTGGATATGAAGCATATTTGTATCATTTCATTCATGAATGAATCACTCTTCGGCAGCTTTTGGGGGATCTGGAAATTTTCTAGAATAGACAGTGCAATTCAGAAAATCTATCCTATGAGATTGATGGATCTGAATGAATTCTTGATGCCTCTTGAAGATGTTCCTGTCACTTTAGTAGATAACATTGTGAGCTTTAGCAGATCTGGAATGGTTCAAGTCAATTATGACAATCACTTTCCTGCTGAGAAGAAATTCAGACAGACTTTGTGATTTTCAAGGAGTTTAAGGTAATGAAACATTGGAAGAATGGGCTCAAAACCATTTGTAGGAGAGTTCCCTGCAATGACAATGGCAACACACACACACACACACACACACACACACACACACACACAAACACACAGCACGCTATATTCTGCAAAGCTTTTTGAGGATGATAGTTGGAACTCTATACCCTAGTTCAGAGATGTAAAAGATTTTTTCATAGACTTTCCTGTGTATTTTCAACAAATTAATGGCAAGACAGAACTAACAAGAAAAATCTAGGTATCATTTCCTTTCCCAAGGAAAAACGGTAACTCACGAAATGGCAGAAACGCTTGGTTTTTTCTTCCTTTTAACAGCAGAAATGCCTCTAACAACTACATCCCCTTTTAAACATGATTATCCTCCTCTGTCTCTAAATGGATTGGCACATTTATGCTCAGGTGTTTATTTGATTATAATATTCTATATAGATAGAGAGGGAAATTTTTGAGAAATACTGGGTATATGTACTATGTTATTGCTTGTTTTTTTAAAAAATGGATCACCATGTTTCCACGTGGGTTCTTAAGCTGTGTTGGTGTAAAATGGAAAACTAATAAAAATTGTTTTGAAAAAAAATGATATTATTGTTTGCTGGCTCAAGGAAATTTGTAGCAGATAGAATGGAGATTTCAAGAAAGAAATAAACTTATGAATGCATTAAAGCAAACTTCTGTGATTCAGCTAAATGAGAAAGATGCTACAATAGGCTGGAGAGAAAAGGGGGCTGAAACCCTGATCCATAAAGGCTAAAGCTGCCAGCTACAGGAGACTGGCAGAACCAAAGTGAGGACATTTTGGAAGAATGGGAACAAGAAATAGTTCTGGTTACTGGGCTTTCTTTTCAAAGCTTAGCATATTTTTAAACACTTTAAAGTGTTTCTGATATATAAATTAAAAAAAAAGAGTTCACAGAGGGGGGACATTTGTTTTTCTTATTGATTGCCCCAGAAAGGAGGCAAGGTGATTCTTGCTGGTGGAAAGCTACTTTAATTAAAATAAACACTGTAGAAGCTGGAAGAAATTCTGCTTGGAAAATGTTGATGGGGAAGCAGCTCTTGAGCTCAGTACCAGCCTCAGTGCTGTAACTGGGGTTATAATAGTAGGGATGGCACCAGTTTATGGCCTAATATTTAGTAAGAATTCTCTTCTCTTAAATCTCCAATTGAAAGCCTACCTCTTTCTCCTTTCCTCCCTTTTTATTTAGCTGTCTCTGGACAAGAGAAGGAGAGAGAAAGAGATCATCTAAACAAAAAATCATATTTTAGACTCCTGGTTTTACTTTCTAATGAGACTTTTCAATGAGAGTAACTTTTATTTTAAACTTAAGAAACTTTCCATGATCTTAAAATCTTGCCTTCTGCAGAATGTAAACTGGAGGTTAAAAAGACATCTACAGGTTTCAAACTATTATAAAACAAATGTTCAGAGCTCTGAAAAAGGTGGCAAAGACACTTTTCTTCTCAACCAAGCCCAAACAGAATGCATATAATAAACTAAACCAGCAAACAAACAAACAAAGCATATTTTCAATATTTGGAAAGAATAAGATTCTAAAGTATATTCACAGAGGATTATTGAGGAATTAACTGCAGGCATGTTTCTTAATTCTGAGAACGGAAAAATAAATATTATTTTAAAAATGTACTAAGTATAGAATCAATCACAGAATATAATGATTAGAAGTCACCTTGGAGATCATCTAGCCTAACTTGTTGCTAGTGCAATGAACCTGACATATGGCTTTCCCTTCTTTCTTTATATATGTCCAGCAAAGGAGAGTCCACCACCACCAAAGGCAGTCTGTTCCACTGCTGAATATATTTAAATCAGATGTTTCTTGTCACCTGGAAAATTCTGAATAATTCATCTTCTACACAAGAGCTCATCCATAGTCTTCTCTTCTCCTTTGTTTTCTTCCTAAAATATGGTGCCCAGAACTGATCTCAATATTCAATGTGTGTTGCAATCTGACCAATGCAAAACAGAAAAAAAGCTTTATTCTTACAGACTGGATTGCGCAATCTAATCTTCTCCTGAAATTCTTGAAATCAACCATTTCTTCCATGAATTAGTGAGGAATTAATTGAAATATGGCCACTAATTTTTAAGCCATGCCTATAGCTAACAAGAAGTTTTGTATACCTATATCAACTGAAATTATAAATATGCCATCTTGCCATTCTGGCATCTCTAGAAAGTTCTTCGGCATCACATTCCAATGATACATAATTAAAGATTTGGGGAATTAAACAATGGTTTTTTTTAAAAAAAAAAACACGTTATTCAAATGTTTGAACAGACTTAACATTTCTGTTTGGGAGCTACACGAAGCGACAAAGGAAGCTGCTTTTTCCTATGAAACTCAACTTCACTTTGGATTTGAAGAGGAACTGAGACAGGGGGATTATCCTTCCATTCATCCATTGAATACCCCACACATTGCTTGAATGCATGCAGGAGGAAGCGACCCTAATTCAACTGCTGCATATGAATCATGCTGGTTCTGGAAGCATCATTTGTATATGCAATGTAACATTTGAAAAAAGAAATTCTTTGGGAGAATGGGTTTATAGACACATAGCTAAGTAAGAAAAACAACAACAGGTGTAAGGACTAGCACATGGGCATCCAAGTTGGAAGACTTTATTGTTGTCAAGAGTTCTGGAATTAATTATTTCTCATTGTTTCAGTTATACACTGCCTTGAAGATTGAGCAAAGCAAGATAGGCTTTGAAAAAAAATACGCATCTGGCTCTTTTTCTTGGCTCTTTTTTTTATACCTCAGAATCTTGATCTATTTGATGTCTGTTGTCAAAATAAGACCCCTGGTTCTGAACTGGAGCTCCAGCTATTTTTCCATAACCGGCACACAACAGTAAAAGCTGGAATCAAGCTAATGGCACTCCTCTGAAATAGTTTGTGGCTCACTTGCAAATCCCTCTTTCTTTCTTTCTGAAAGATGTTTTTTTTTCTACTCCCAGCTGTTTCTGTCAATTAAATCCATGAGTTTGGCTGAGCTGCAGAGTCAGGAAAACAGATCCGACTCTGAAAGTTTCAAAGAGAACTCTGAGAAAACATTTTTACGGTCATAGAATGAGAGAGAAGGTACCTTGCCAGTTTGGCTGAACCCCTGGAGTATTGAGAACGTATGTTTCGTTATTATTTATTGTCCAGGTTGTGGGTATTCTGGCATTTCCTCATGAACTTATTTACTTGGCCATGACAAAAGGGGTCCTTTTTTGACACCAGTTTTGATTTTTGATTATGGTGCCTCCGGGACCTTGGTAGTAAAATGCCATTAAAGTCAAATTGATGGGATTATATCCTTCCATTCCCCCATGAGGATTTCCCCATTCTTAGATTTTCTGCTATTTGCTAAGGCTTCTTCCAGGATATGTAAATCTTGTCTCCTTGGCAATGGGGCTCTGATCTTCCTTAACTTCTGCTGCCAGAGGGATCAGTCCTTGTGGGTTTTTTGCTCGTCAAATAAACTCAACTCAAATAAAATGGAAAATAGCATACATTTAACAAGTTGGTTGGTTTTCCTGGTGAATACAAAGCAGTTATAGTGTATTTTGGAATTCCTAACTGAAGTCATATACTCATCTCCGGCAGAAACCTCCTTATGCTAATTGTTGTTGTTGTTGTTGTTAATTGCGAAGTCGTGTCTGACCCATCGCGACCTCATGGACAACGTTCTTCCAGGTCTTCCTGTCCTCTAACATCTTCTGGAGTCCATTTAAGTTCACACCTACTGCTTCAGTGACTCCATCCAGCCATCTCATTCTCTGTCGTCCCCTTCTTCTATTGCCCTCAATCTTTCCCAGCATTAGGCCCTTCTCCAATGAGTCCTTCCTTCTCATTAGGTGACCAAAGTATTTGAGTTTCAACTTCAAGATCTGGCCTTCTAAAGAGCAGTCAGGGTTGATCTCTTCTAGGACTGACCAGTTTGAACACCTTGCAGTCCAAGGGACTCACAGGAGTCTTCTCCAGCACCATAGTTCAAAGGCCTCAATTCTTTGGCGCTCAGCCTTTCTTATGGTCAACTTTCACATCCATACATTGCAACTGGGAAAACCATGGCCTTGACTCTACACACTTTTGTTGGCAGGGTGATGTCTCTGCTTTTTAGTATGCTGTCTAGATTTGCCATAGCTTTCCTCCCTAGCAGCAAGCATCTTTTAATTTCTTGGCTGCAGTTCCCATCTGAGGTGATCTTGGAGCCCAGAAAAATAAAATGTCACTACCTCCTTTTCTTCCCCATCTATTTGCCTTATGCTAATAGTGATCCCTAAAAAGGGATTCCTAGCAAGGATATAGGTTGCATATGGAAAAACCTAACTGCAATCATATGGAGAAGATCTTAAAAATTAGCCAACCCCCCACAGTCAGCTTGTGTTCAATATGACATTTTCCCCTTTTTGCCTCATGGAATAAAAATATTATTGGCAGCTCTTGTCATCTCATTTTGGTGAAGTACACATATGATATAGTTTCTTGGATAACTGTATTTCCAAGAACAATTGTGCCAGCAGGAAGATATCTTATTGTAAATTGCTCACTACTATGAATGGTAGGACTATGCAGATCAATAAAAAGCTACTCCATTTTTTTTTCTTATAGATTTTAAATAGTATTTTTGTTCAACTATTTAGGCCAGTGTTTCCAAAACTTGACAATTTTAAGGCATGAGGACTTCAATTCCCAGAATTCCACAGCCAGCAATGCTGGCTGTGGAATTCTGGGAGTTGAAGTCCACATGCCTTAACATTGTCAAGTTTGGGAAACACTGATTTAGGCAATTGATCTACATTTGGTGTATCAGACTGCTTGGGGAGATGTTCCATTTCTCTTTTCTTTAGCCTTGAAAATACTTTGTGTAATCACACCAGCTGGTTGCATCTCCTACAACACTTCCTGGATTGTCCAGTTAATTACGGAAGAGAACAAGGTCCCTGGGCATTCCAGAAAGTAAGACTGAGGAAACTGTTATAAATTCTTAGCATTTTCTCATCAAATTCATTCAGTCCTTACACAATTTCAGTCCACCATTTTGAAAAAATATGGTGGGATGCTCCTAATTTTGGGAGGGATTGTTTGGAATGATCCAAGAAGATATGCAGTGCGTGACATACTATAATGTTGTTTTTTTTTATGATATTCTGATATTCTGCTTACAGTACTTTGAAATTCCTTACAGTTCTCAAAATGAAATCCTGGTCTAATTAAAACAATTGCTTTCCAGCAATTATTGGTAGTTGTCCTGTGTTTCTAAGCTACAGTTTGAAATACGATTTGAAATTAACTTTCTCAGTCAGGTTTTATTTGCAGGTAATTTTAAAAAAATGAAAGTAACTTTCAACATTATCCTGAAATATCATTTATAGCTTGATACTCGGCATCCATAAGAGGATGAACAAAAAAGGAGAAAATTGGTTTTGAGAATTGCAGGAAGGGAAGAAAGAATCCCACAACGGTGTACAACTCAACCCTATCTAATAAAATTGAAAATTTGAAGACAAAAGCAGTTTGTCTCAGCACTTTCATGGAGGAAAAGAAAATATAACATCCATTAAAAATGCCAAGAAATGTCTAAATTAATCATATCTTCTCTGAGTTTGAACTGACTTTATTTCCTCTTCCTTATTTGCACAGATTAATTTCAGTCACTGAATGCTATGGAACGTGGTAAAGGGATCAAAAACTTCAGAAACAGGAAATATTCACATTGGCTAAAAAAAAGAAATTGAATAACATTTGGAATAATTAATTCAATATCCAGAAGGATAAACATATTAGTCACTTACAGCAAAAAATAGCAGAATTTTTCCTAGAACAGTCCTATCAGGCCTAAGATTTAAACTAGACACATTTATGAAGGATTCAGCTTTTAAATTTCTGCTTCATTGACTATGCTAAAACCTTTGATTGTGTGGATCACAACAAATTGTGGCAAGTTCTTAAAGAGATGGGAATGCCAGACCATCTTATTTGTCTCTTGAGAAACCTATATGCGGGTCAAGAAGCAACAGTGAGAACTGGACACGGAACCACTGATTGGTTCAAAATTGGAAAAGGAGTCCAGCAAGGCTGTATACTGTCGCCCTGCCTATTTAACTTATATGCAGAGCACATCATGAGAAAGGCAGGGCTAGATGAAACAAAAGTTGGAATTAAGATTGCCGGGAGAAATATCAACAACCTAAGATATGCCGATGATACCACTCTAATGGCAGAAAGTGAAGAGGAACTAAAGAGCCTCTTGATGCGGGTGAAGAAGGAGAGTGCAAAAGTAGGCTTGAAACTCAACATTAAGAAAACCAAAATCATGGCATCCGGCCCTCTCAATTCCTGGCAAATAGATGGGGAAGAAATGGAGGTAGTGACAGATTTTATTTTTCTGGGCTCCAAGATCACCTCAGATGGGGACTGCAGCCAAGAAATTAAAAGACGCTTGCTCCTGGGGAGGAAAGCTATGGCAAATCTAGACAGCATACTAAAAAGCAGAGACATCACCCTGCCAACAAAAGTGCGTATAGTCAAGGCCATGGTTTTCCCAGTTGCAATGTATGGATGTGAAAGTTGGACCATAAGAAAGGCTGAGCGCCAAAGAATTGAGGCCTTTGAACTATGGTGCTGGAGAAGACTCCTGCGAGTCCCTTGGACTGCAAGGTGTTCAAACCGGTCAGTCCTAGAAGAGATCAACCCTGACTGCTCTTTAGAAGGCCAGATCCTGAAGTTGAAACTCAAATACTTTGGCCACCTAATGAGAAGGAAGGACTCACTGGAGAAGGGCC
This sequence comes from Crotalus tigris, assembly GCF_016545835.1. Classification (NCBI taxonomy): domain Eukaryota; kingdom Metazoa; phylum Chordata; class Lepidosauria; order Squamata; family Viperidae; genus Crotalus; species Crotalus tigris. The sequence goes on along the minus strand of NW_024097217.1, from coordinate 65,717 downwards.
TAATGCTGGGAAATATTGAGGGCATAGAAGAAGGGGACAACAGAGAATGAGATGGCTGGATGGAGTCACTGAAGCAGTAGGTGTGAACTTAAATGGACTCCCGAAAATGGGAGAGGACAGGAAGACCTGGAGGAACATTGTCCATGGGGTCACTATGGGTCGGACACGACTTTGCAATTAACAGCAACAACAACAAATCTTAGCAGAATAACAGAATAACAGAGTTGGAAGGGACCTTGGAGGTCTTCTAGTCCATGGCTATATATATTCTGAATCACAGAGAATATATATTAAATATTAGCATCTTAGGAGAACTACATTAGAAGATGGTCATTCATGCTCTGTGAACTTCCTGGATACATCCGGTTGCTTATCTATAAGAATACATCTTACATTTTTAGGAATAATGGTTCATGTTGGAGCTTATCACTTTGTCATGGAAATCTTACCTTGGAAAATGTAAAGTGTATACCTTTAAATAGGAAAAAATAAATTAAAAGTTGTAATTTTTATATTTGGTCATAGTAGTCCCTTCTGAGAGGACAAACCTATCACGTTTTCAGAAAAACAAAGGATGTTTTCATTTTGGGGAAAGGGAAATAGGGAAGGTATGTAATTTCCCATACTATAGGTTTTGTGGTGAACTGTATAAAATCAACTTGCCCCTAGGTAAGTAAGTGTAGAAATTCAGAAAGATGGGTCCACTTTTTTGGAAAGGTAGTTGTTCCTGGAGGGGAATGCCCTATGTTTTTAGTGTACATCATACAGGTTTTTCTAAACTACCTACAAAATTTCAAAATGCTATGTTTAAAAAGGTTTGATGAGTGAAAATATCAAATGAGATTTTGTTTTCTGCTCAGCTGAGAGCAACTGAGCAGTTCTATTCACACCTGTCCATAAACTCGGTAGAATTTAGGGCATGATGTTATGGAAGATAAGAGTTTTGTGGTTTTGTGTTGTGAAATTACCAAGGTTTTCAGTGGTGTTCAGGACTAGCTTGTAATAAACAGTTTGAAAATTGATGCCCTCTTGTAGTCTCATATTTGAAATTAAGCGGCATCCTTTTTCTTATCCACATTAATCTATATCTTTAATCAATATAAGACACATATGGAAAATTACCTATTTCTTTTCTTATCTTTTAGGGGGAAAATAGCTGCACGTTTGGAAAACTGATATGCTTATTTACAAAGATTTATTTTGCCTGCAAGCTTATCTTGGCTATTTATGTCCACTAACAGGTATTGGAGATACAATGATTGTATACTCTTCTTATGTTCCCATGGCTAAGTGATGATATGACGGCAGAACTAACTATCTACAGAGAGGCTGCTTTGTTCAGGCTGACTCAACTCATCATCCTTATTTGAACCCTATAAAGATTTTACCTGGTATTGATGTTTCTAAGACATCATCACAATGGTAACTATGCCATCCGATTTCCCGATTTCATCAGACTAAGAATTGGAGTTTTTGGACAACACTATTCTTTTAAATACATGAATTGATGTAACTATTTTGTGTGTTAATATTTCAGATATGTATAAGATCATGTTCCTTAATATTGTTGCTAAGGAAAATGTTTGTTTTTAATCACACCTTCTGGTGACATTATAAGGCATGGCACAAAATGCCTGTACATTAGAGGAGACGTATTTGCTTGTAACCAATAGAGCACATTATTGCTATTGCAATATATGCTTTTTTAACATCTGTAAGGTTATCCCTGCAAGAAGTCCAGACTCTTTGCTTATGCGCACATGGATATCAGGACATCCATAAAGGACAGTGGAAGAATCTGGGCAAATCTGGCCTTAGGCCTTATGAAATGTTCATCAAATGTCTTCTCTTATCCAAATTTAAAGTCTATAATAGAACCAAGGCCAGCCAAATTATTTGGACCACAAGTCTTTCTTGTCTCCAGGGCAAAAAGAATAGCCCTAACAGGCTGAATATGTAAAAATGTTGCCTTTTCCTGTTATTCTAAATCAGCTGTCTTGTACAATCATTTCACTTTGCCTCATGGTCGAGCTCCCTCTAAGTGGAAAAGAAAAATATTTGAAATATCTCTAAAAGTATTCCTAATGTATATTTCTGAACCAAAATAATTTGGAATAGGAGCAGGGGCAGGGAAACACTCACTGATTCCAAATTGACAAACCTATCACCTCTGATATAGAAAATTATGTCAAGCCACTTTTCCCTTCAGGGTTAAGATTTTACTACTGTACTGCTTTAAAGTATAAGAGAACCAAATAGCTTTTAAAAAATGTTTGGTTTTAGTATTTGCTATTCTTCAGATTAGTCTTATAAGACTGTATTACTTTTACTGAATGTAAATATGAGTCCTGAGTATCACATTCCATTAAAGCAGAGGTGTCAAACTGCTGGCTGGATGCGTCATGGCGAAACCACGTCCACCCCATTGCCGGCAATGGAAAAAAAGTCTCAATACTTCATGACACGTCATGTGACCTTGCGAGTTTGACACCCCTGCTCTAAAGGAATTTGATTATTTTTTAACATGAGCGGATTTCCTGGTCATTGAACAGTCCCACAAGGAGATTATCTGCTATCTCTACCATTTCATTACATTAAGAGCTTATATTTGATTGTCTTTCAAGTTTTATAGATGGTTAATTGTTCACAAACTACTGTATACTAAAACCTATCTGGGTCTCCACTTCCTTGTTGTTGTTGTTAGTTGCAAAGTCGTGTCTGATCCATCGCAACCCCATGAACAACATTCCTCCAGGCCTTCCTGTCCTGTACCATCTTCTGGAGTCTATTTAAGCTCAGACCTACTGCTTCAGTGACTCATTAGACACTATATAAAACTGCTGGGATAGATTGAATCCTCAGTGGAATGTATTTGCAAATGTAAGATCATATGTTTGAATTGCCCATAATATGGACTTGAACAAAATCAAGTAAAAAAGCATAGAATATGAAAATATATGGCTAAATCGTTTTTTAGCAGGAGAATAGAGAACTAAACTGGGTTTAGTAATTTCAGGCTACTGTGTCGAAAATCTGACCAATCTATCTTCCCCATGCTGAATTAAAGCAGTTCATCCAAATATTTCCAAAATTTACAATAAATCACTATTAAAACTTTCTTGGGCTTGTCTTTTTCCAGTCATCCTATTTTAATTTACACAACTAAGCTGTTCTTTTGAAAAGCTGTCTCTGGATGTGTGTCTCTTTAAATCCATTTAGGAGGCCTTAATTAAAATAACATTCCATGATATTATTGATAATCCTCCATAAAAATGAAGTCCAGAAGACCTTAAAAACAAACAGATAATATTTTGCTGACAGCCAATTATAAATTTAATTGGCTACTCATAGAGTTCAAGAGATGTAATTCAAGGCATAACAACTAGGATTCCTTCTCAAACTATGTATAAAGCAGCTTCATCATTCAGCATACTTCATAGAGCCAAAATAAGAAATGGATCCACCTCCAAACAGTTAAAACCAATGGGTTTCACTCTTACCAGAACCCACGGATTAGGCCCCACCAAATTTCAACAGCAAGATAGCTTGTTTGCTCATTATAAAGAGAGGGCAGCCTTGGTGCAGCAGATTGCTGGGGCTGAGGATTTTTTTTGTTGCATTTTTAAAAAATAAATATTAAGATAAATATACATCACTGCGGATAGAGGGATTTTATAATTTTCATGAATTAAAAATAATTAAGGGTTGTTTTTTTAAATATATCTGTTTGGCAGGAATGAGAGGGGTTTTTTGCCTAAAGATGGGAAGCATGACTGTGCAAGATAGGTGTTGTGCCTGCCAAATTATAGATTAGAATGCACAACATACATCCACATGATGTTGCGGATGTTGGATGGATATGGATGTTGGTCTTGTGTAATGTCAAATCATCTCAGCCTTTCTCTTTGCTGGAGATAGAAAACATTTGATCCTTTTAAAACAAAGATAGAACTGAGCAGAAATCTGCAATCCAAAGGATTTTCCAACTTCCCAGCAGCCCCTGATTAACATTTCAAAATCCCCAAGAAGCTGGAAAATTCCGAATAACTCAACTACATGCACTTCTGCTATAAAAAGATAACATACCTTTAAATTGCCAGAAAGACAGAACAGCTTTTGAGAGACATTTTTCTCTTATGCATATTGGTTGGGGGATGAATATCAAGTGAGTATCAAGTCCCATGGGACTTCTGAGAGAAGTGATTTGGGATCCCACCTCTCCTGGCAGGAATAGCCAACACTCCAGAAGACAGGCTTAAGATACAAAAGGATCTTGACTGACTTGAACATTGGGCACTACCTAACAAAATGAAATTCAATACTGAGAAAAGTAATGTTCTACATTTAGGCAAGAAAAACCAAATGTACAAGTACAGTATAGGTGGCACCTTGCTCAATGGTAGTAACGGTGAGAGGGATCTTGGAGTCCTAGTGGATAATCACTTAAATATGAGCCAGCAGTGTGCTGCAGCTGCCAAAAAAGCCAACACAGTTCTAGGCTGCATTAACAAAGGGATAGAATCAAGATCACGTGAAGTGTTAATATCACTTTATAATGTCTTGATAAAGCCACACTTGGAATACTGCTTTCAGTTTTGGTCACCACAATGAAAAAAAGATGTTGAGACTCTAGAAAGAGTACAGAGAAGAGCAACAAAGATGATTAGGGGACTGGAGGCTAACTCATATAAGGAACAGTTGCTGGAATTGGGAATGTCTAGTTTAATGAAGAGAAGGATGAGGGGGGACATGATAGCAGTGTTCCAATATCTCAGGGATTGCCACAAAGAAGAGGGAGTCAAGCTTGTCCTGAGGGCAGGACAAAAAGCAATGGATGGAAACTAACCAAGGAGAGAAGCAACCTAGAACTAAGAAGAAATTTCCTGATGGTTAGAACAATTAATCAGTGGAATAACTTGCCTCCAGAAGTTGTGAATGCTTCAACACTGGAAGTTTTTAAGAAGAGATTGGACAGCCATTTATCTGAAATGGTATAGGGTTTCCTGCCTGAGCAGGAGGTTGAACCAGAAGATCTCCAAGGTCCCTTCCAACTCTATTATTCTGCAGGTGGTTTAAAGCACTAAATTCAAATGAGGTAAGGGACTTAAGAGTGGGGCTTTTGCTTTACCCTCCTTCTTCCTTGTCACCATTAACATCCGAGTCATCATTTTTCTCTATCAAAATGTCCTGAAGAATACCCTCTCCCTGATCTTGGCCTTTTCATAATGGTTTATGCCCTTCCTGCCTGATCCTTATCATCCTCCTCTTTTTGCTGGCCTCACCCTCCCAGCAATGCCAGAGAGCTGAATCTAGCTACCATTTCATTCTCCACAATGTCTCCCACTTAGCCTTTTAATAGGCCACTCAGAGAAACTAAGGAATAGCCAAATCCACTGTAAATTCTGGACAAGAAGATAGGCAGTTTCAGTCAATGACAAAGTGAGGCATTAGAAAGGATAAAATTTACCCCACAATTGTTTTTGTTGGGTATTGTTTCTGATTGTGATGACAAAGAGATTATTTTAATGTTAAACTTAATTACAGCGGCAAGGTTGTTAATAGGACAATATTGGAAGAAGGAATTTTTGCCTACTTTGCAGGAATGGTTTCTTAAAGTTTCTTACTTATCTGAAATGGCAAAAATTTCCGCTTTTTTGAAAGATCAATCGCAAGAGAAGTACCTCTTGGTGTGGAAAAGATGGATAAATTTTATACAATATAAGTATGATATAAGAAAATATCATTTAGCTTTTGAATAATTTATATTTAAAGTTTAAGATATTATTTAGAAGTGTAGAATAGTTTTTTTTTCCTTTTATTATTTTATTTTTTTTTTTTCTTTTCTTCTTTTTCTCTTTCTGTTTTTTATATATAATGAAGTTAAAGTATTTAATAATTTGTTTATTGAATGTAATCATATTTGTTTGAGGTTTATTTGAGTTTAAAAGTTTTTTCTTTTAAGTTCTAGTTAACCCTGTATTCAGCTCTGGGAAGAATGAGGGAGGGTTTTGGGGTGGGTTGGGAGGGATTGGGAAAGGGGTTTTTATTGTAAAATTGTAAAAATTTATAATAAAAGTGAGGCATTAGAAGAATGAGAATACTGAAAAAAAGAAATGAAATGTTTTTGATCCACTGCTCTTCAGTTTCCTTATTAACATAAGAGTAGTAACCTTCTAAGATCATGTGTATAAAGAGTTCCAAAATAATATACAGGAGTCAAAATCTATCCTTTACCCATCTGTCTTTAAAAACGCTATACCTCTATTGTACTGAGAATACCTGACTTAGAAATATTTCAGTTATATTGCATTATTGTTTTATTTCATACTGTGTTATTTACACTTTATGCATTGAAGGCCACCCAGGATCACTAGGTTGAGATGGGTAGATACATAACATTCTCCATCAGAGAATGTTCAGTGACAGAAATGCATATTTGCCATTCATTTGGCAAAATGATTTAAAAAGACAACGACTGTAATATTTCATTGTACCACAGAGAATCAAAACATACAACACAAAAAATATGTGTTATGATTTTGCTTTCCTTTTCTACTGTAACAATGAGGCTCCAGTTCAGATCATGACTACTATACTAGGAAAAGAGGAAGCTAAATCTTTCCAACCTACCCCTTATTTAGTAAAATTCATGCATGAATGCTGTTTGGGTATTTTTTTCAAAAGATCTTTTGCCTTCATTAGACTTTATTATGGTTTTGGGGGAGAACTATGATTTTTTTTCCCCAAAAAAAATAAAAATGAATCTGGGGAAGAGATGGGAAGGAGATTGTCCCTTTTTCTGCAAAGGACAGTCCTGAAGTAGATCAGGCCTCTATGACCTAACAAAATATAAAACAATTTTATAATAAATTAAAATACAAAAGCAGAGCAACATGTCACATATTGTATGCACTATATAGTCTCAGCTCTGTTTTATGGAACAGCATCCTCTGTAAGATTGGATGTCCCTAACCTTGCTAGCTTTCTGGAAGATCTTGAAAATCTGGCTTGTTCTGCAGGCTAATCTGGAGCTAGATTATTCATTTTATATTGCAATGGACATATTAGGATCTCAGTTACATTGTATCACATATTTATTTCATATTGTGTTGTTTATGGCTTACGTATTGTTGGCCACCCTGAGGTCACTAAGTTGAGATGGGTAGATATATAAATAAAGAATATCATGCAAAATGGCAAAACAAGTATGAAATAGTAGGCGAAAAAAGTAAAAAAAAGTGTTAAATAAGGAAAGGAAAAGAAAGATAGGTGAAACTAATTTATATCAGCAGCATTCATTATACTTTTTCCAAGCTTTCTATCCTTGCAAAGCCCTCCTTTTCTCCAGTGTGTCCATACATCAGTCCATTCAATCATGTTTGTTCTTTAAGCGCCTTTTCTCTCATTAACTTCATCCAGCCATTGGTATTTCACTTCCTCTCAGCCAATTCACTACGCCTTCATATTATCTGTGTTACAATTCATTGCCTTTATATGTCCAGATCTTTGCAACATTCACCTGTTATACTGTCACTCACTTCTACATTGCAATCTACATTCATTCTTCATCCACTCATTCTTGATCTCATCTCTTCACATATCTTGGTCTCATTCATAAATATTATGGGGTTTTTTTTCCCCTCCATTCTTCCCTTTTTCCCATCCCAGGCCACTTGCAATATCTTGTCTGATTAAGTGAAAACTGGTGTATTTTCTGAACTTTGAGTTGACTCAATAGATGCAATATGCAATGTTTGGACTATGCAAATGTCAACAAAACTATTTTAACACTTTTGCACAGAAAGGCAGTTTGCTGCAATTTTTAAAGAAGGATAATTGTTTGAGTTGGGCAAAGGACAGGTTTATAGACAGATCTTTCAGTAAACCTGGAAGGAATTCTGATGCTCAGTTGGACGAAGAAAAAAAAGGGATAAAGTATTTCCTAAATTATTGGGCAGAAAAAGAAGAAGGCTTGGGATAGCTAGAAATAAATAATTGTGAAAAAGTATTCCACAAGTTCAGAGTCTGCCAACCAATACATTTATTATTAAACCCACTATCTGGAATAACTTAATTCATTAAACTTTTGAAAGTTGTCAATGGATTCTAAAGAAATATACATGAAGAAAATGATGGATGGGATCTAGCAACATTGTCTTGTCTGTTTGGTTGTAAAATATGTGAGCAACTAACCTCTTTGTGAACAATTAAACTTGTGCAACTTGCCACGTCTGTCACATATGCTTTCCCTAATTTTCTTGGAAAGAATCAATTTTTGGATGCAAGTCGAACTATTTAACATCAAAGCCATTTATATCATACAAATCTTTTCCCTAAAATATACCATTGCTGAGAACCAATACATATACCAACAAATTAATCAAATCATTAAAAAATAGTGGTTATGTTTTTTTTTTTTTTGCAAAACAAATATTGTAATGCTCTCCTATCACTTTTACAGATGGTTTTCATTTTGAACCTATTGAGAAATGTTCTTTAGCAATTTTATTTAGAAGAAATGTTTGTCAATCTTTTGATAGGTTTTGCACAGATAGTGAATTGGAGGATTCAACAAGAAAGTAAGGAAGATCCTGCAAACTTGAATTTTGTCCTTCCTGTAGCCTTAGTTACAGAAACTCACCATATGGCTTTGACTCACCGTATGAAGTTTTAAACATTTCATAAGATTCCTGCCAAGAAAACCTAAAAATGTAATAATTATTTTTATGTTAAACCCCATTCTTTCCATGAAACTACTCCTGCAGTTTAAGGCAACCACAAAGCAATGACATTTTTATTACTGACTTTGAGGATAACATGATGTATTATAACCATTTATATTTTAGTTTCTCCAGTTCTCCAGAAGTATAATGAGTTTATTTTTATGTACTTATTTTTAAAGGGCCATAGACCAAGGAGGCGGGGGGGGGGAGAAAAATCGCCTGTTTTGCAGTAATTAAAAGTAAAAAAACCCAAAAACATACAAGCAGCAAATTTTAGAAGACAAAAAGACAATATAATGAGTAGGTCAAACTCAGCAAAGGTTAGAGTATTATAATGGGTATCGTGATTCAATACAGATTAGTGGGAGGTCCTGGAACAAGACAGTCAACAATCCTAGAACAGAAAGAAGAAAAGACATTAAGTTTAGCTGGTTGCAGATTAAACTCCCCCATTTGTGATGTCTATAACCACAGATGGGAATTTGGCAAACTTCTTGGCTATTTTGCTGAAGACATTTTGCAATAGCTGATTTGTAATTGTTGATTGTGATAGGTAAGGAGGCTTGCTATTAATAGTTCTGGGAAAACACAGTGCCAAATCAGCTCCAGCTGAACAATGACAAATTTACCTCTTAATGGTATAAACAACAATTTAATTCAGTTAGAGAAAATTTCATCATACACAACTGAATCTTGTTAGACTTACTCTAATCAGGTAGGAAAATATTGCATAGTTGTGATTGAAATAATTGTTCTCCTCTCTCATCCTTGTGTGAGAACTTGTAAGTTAATATTTCTCTGAATTTTAAAATCTTGTGATTGATACAGTATATTTAGCCATGCTGTATGGGGATGTCTGATCTCTATTTACTATCTCCATTCAAAATATAATTGTGTCAAAATTTTAGGTTTTTTCTAGAATTAACACTTTCTAATAAGTCTAAACAATGAACCTTTAAAAATATACAATGACTTACACCATTGTGTAAGCTGTCTAAAATTTATTATTACAGCTGCATTATAGTAGGAAGAAAAATATTATATTAATGAATAAAAGGTGTGGAAAGAAAGGCAACTGATAAAGCTGATCATGAGCAACAGCTTATTTTTCATGAATTTATCTGAAAAAATGTAAATCCTATCTGCCTATAATTCTTCCTTTCATCTCTCTTCAATCACTCATCCAGATTGGTGGAATTTATAATTATTAGAAATAAACATAAGAGCTTATCTATCATACCTATACCTGTGATGGATATTTTGTGGTGCATAGATAGCCACCTAGCACTGATTTGATGCCTCATCCAAAATCAAATGGAGAACAACAGGCTTAAATTGAAACCTGACAAAATGGAGTGACTTTGGGTTTGGGGTCTTCTGTTTCTGGGATTTTGCCATCTTTGATACTGGATGGGACGTACAATTGCCCCTGACAAAGTGCATAATATGGAAATCCCATATTATGGGATAGACTTACAGCTCGTACTTGAGGAACAGGTGGCAGTAATTGCTACCAGCTTTGGTTGTGCACCAGCTGATTGCCTTCCTGGATCGTGAAAGTCTTCTCATAGTCACTCATGCCCTGGTCACATTCAGAATAGAATGCTATAACATGCTCCACATGGGGCTTCCTTTGAAGAGCATCTGGAAACTTCTGCTGATGGAGAATGTGGCTATATGGACAGTTAGGTGTGCCCCTAAAAGGGCACACATTACATCTCTATTCCATGAGCTGCACTGATTGCCAGTTTGTTTCTGGGTACAATTGAAGGTGGTGTTTTTGACCTTTAAAGCCATACCATACATGACAGGGACCAGGTTATTCCAGGGTCTGCCTCTTCTCAGTTATATGAGAGCTGTGGTGGCATAATGGTTAGAATGCAATATTGAAAGCTAACTCTGCCAACCACCTGCAGTTTGATCCTGACCTGTTTAAGGTTGACTCAGCCTTCTACCTTTCTGAGATCAGTAAAATGGGGATCCAGATTGTAAGGGGGCAATATGCTGACTCTGTAAACTGCTTAGAGAGAGCTATAAACCACTATGAAGGGGTATAAGTGCTATTCCCATTGCTACATGTACCCATCCCGCTACATCAAGGAGTATACTGAGGTTCTGGAGCTCAATCTGGCAGGACCCAGACAGTGTACCTTTTCTGGTATGGCTCCCATCCTCTGGAACATCATTTCCCCTGAGATGAAGTTAGCTCAATCTCTGTTAATCCTTTGAAAGACCCTTAAAACATCCTTTTTATCAGCAGTGTGGATCCCATGGAGAGTTCTCAAGGTGGTTCTGTGAGGTCTAATGATGTTTTTCCTCCTGCATTTTATATTATATATTTAGTTTATTTATGTTTGCTTGTTCTTAGACTGTTTTGGAGTTTTTAACTGTTTATATGCTATATGCCACACAGGGTCAGGTTTTTGTGAGATGGGTGGCTATATAAATATGCTAAATAAATAAAGTGTAATGTAGCCATTTCACTCCTCAAATGTCTCTTCAAGGGCAAAACCACATCAGCAATGCTGGTTCAGCATGCCATAATCTCAGTCCTGTGGCCTAAAACCACTGTAGAAATGGAAATGTAATCCTTAATAAATGAAAAGGTTGCTGTTCCTTTTCCTGCTTATCTGACATGGTTACTTTTCCTAATAGAAAAGTATGTTGCTTCAGCTTCTTGCTTGCTTGCCTTACAATAGCTTTGAGGATATAATAACCAGGCAAGAACTGTATGGGTGGTCAGGCCATGTATTTATATAATGGTACTAAATTAATGGCAGTTTTATTTCCAGTCCATTGCCTAATGCCTCCAGAAGAGAATTTGCCTTTTTTTAAAAAAAGCCACAGCTGCACACTGGTTTAATATTTTTATTGGGCTCTATCCATCATAATCCATGATTCCCTTTCTGATCAGATGCTGCCAACCCAGAACCATTTGTATATGTGAGAAACTGGTATTTGTTTATCCAAATGTCTTACATTTATTTACCGGAAGCCACATTTCTCATTTCTTGCTAAAATGAATCACTTCGTAATTCCTTCTTTTCTTTTTTTACTTGGTTGAATCATCGGTTAACCTCTGTCATCTTGGCTAGAGTTACTAAATTTGAACAGCAGCAAGATGGAAAAGAGCTAGATGGAAGCACAGAGATAAAGGAATCTAGATTTTGCAACCTAGATTGGTAGCCCTAAATCCCAATGGTCTTTCCTAACTCCTGATAGCATCATACAATCCACTGTAAAATGTATATTTGTACATGGCCAATACACTATCACACACTTATTTGAACCTTGACAATATTCTCAATCTGCACCTGCTTAATTCAAAATCATTAAGCAAAGTTAGCAATCATTGTTACAGAACAGCTTTATTTAGAGAGCTCCTGAACAGTTTCTACTGCTGGTCCAAATATCACCTCAGCATATCCCTATTGAAAAAGAAGGCCCTTCTTGGAACAGGTCTGTTACTAATAGATAGTTCTGCTTTTTTGGTATGCATTTGTTGAGTTGGACTTTGAAATTACAAGTTCTGCTACTCTCTAGCCATGTGTTAGCTCAGCTTACAGTCCAATATCAGAAAAGAATCAGTTGCATCCCAAGGAAATTGTTCCAAGAGCTTGTTCCTGAAAAAGAAACTACTCCATTTCTCATTTTCCGAGATGAACTTGTTATTCCAGTTCAGGAATCTCTGGCTTTTCCTCCAGTGTACTCTGGTAGGGAACATTATAATAACCCTGAACCGATCTCAGAAATAGATTTCTCTGAAGCAACAGAGAAAGGATCTCTGATATTCTGGCTGTGGAATTCTGGGAGTTAGAATCCACACATCTTAAAGTTGCCAAGGTCAAGAAATTCTTTCTCATACATGAAAGTTCTGAATCAGATAGATTAAATCCTGACCAGTTTTTATTTATTTTATTTGTTTGTTTGTTTGTTTGTTCATTTGTTTGTTTGGCTTTTAGCCCTCACAGTCAAGGAGATTTTTAGTATAGGTATAAAAATATAACAGCACTTCCTTGATAGAAGAAACCAGATTAAAAAAAAACAGAATAAAAGTTTTCAAACAACCTAATCCTGACGTAATTGTACGAATTAGATTAATTATCTTCTTTTCATGATCCTGTGATCCTGTATTCCTTACTAGAACCAGATGAACTCAATTTTAAAACCCCCAAATTCCTATCTCCTAAGATCTGGAAAATGTCACCCTTGGATCCAAACACTGAGTCATCATACTCTAATCCTTCCGTGTTTATATTCTCTGATTTCACATTGTGGGTCACTGTCTTAGGTTTTGCTATAGATATCAGGATGGAATTGGTTTTGATTGCCTGGCTGGAAAATATTAATCTGAACACTAGTAACTGTTGTTTTTGAATCACTGTTACCAAAGGGAAAAAGGGAGATAATTATATCTCCCTTTTGCTGGACTTCCATCAAATGTGTGTTTGCATAATGAAAAGAAGATCTGGGAGATTTTTCTCATATTATCTGTCTATTTGGCCTAAGCATCAATCAAAGTTCTCTGGGTTTCAAATGCCTTTAATTTTTTTTTAAAAAAAATATAATAAATAAACAAGATAATGATGATGATAAGAAGAGCAATAATGATATGTACTCATTGTACGATTTACTTGTGTGACTTGATTGGCTTGACTCCCATACATATGTTTGCAAAATTACTTTTTCTAATTGAAAGGTGTCCATTTCCAACATCTGCCCACTAGGTTCAGAGCATTCCCATTAGCAGCTCTTTCACATAACTTGTAGTTTATAAGGAATAGAAGAACCTGGCCAACCCAGTGAATTCCAGTGTTCATACAAGTCAATTTCTCATGCAAGTTTGCCTTACAACAGGGGTGGACAATTAATTTTCCCAAGGGGCCACATCAGATACTTGGACTGTTATGGAGGACTGCTACCACCCTGCCTTCTGACCACTTCCAATGCCCCTTCCTTAATCCCAATACCCCCATTCCACTCCCTGACATCCCTGCTGCATTGCTGACCACTCTCTGCCGATGCCATACTGTTCCCCACTGCCAATGCGACTCCCTGCCACCTTGCCATCAATGCTATGGGTTGGACTGGGACTGCCCCGGGGCCAGAGATGGCTTATGGACTGTAAAATGCCCAGATATGCCTTACAAGTTCTCTTTTAAGTTTATGAAAAAGCATCTGCCTTAGAAATTCTGCCAGAGGAGAAACATTTGAAGAAATGGGTGGACTCACTGACTACTTGCCAAGATGGATGTGGATGTATTGTATGTCCTTTGTTTCATTGGATACTCCTCTCTTTAGTAGTCTGTTGCTAAACATTTAAGAACTGACTATGCTGGCTCTATGCTGTGTGCTGTACCACTAACTATACAACAGCTGATGATGGCGCTACGCATCAAGGCTCATCTCTACCTATAATTATATGGGAAGTTCTCATTCATTTAATGATGGTTCAAGATTACAATGGCCTCAGAAAAAGTGATGTACTTGCACATACAACTGCTGAATCATCCCCACAGTAGCACGATCACAGTTTGGATGTTTGGCAAGCAGCTCGCATTTACAACCAGCTGCAGCATCCTGTGGTCACATATTGCAATTTGCTAACTTTTTTTTTAGCAATTTCCGGCAAAAATGCCTATTGTGGATGATGGAATTGCTTAAGAACCATGTGATTTGCTTAGCAATCATGTGGTTTGCTTAACAATTGCCATTAACAACTGTAAAAACCAGGTCCAACTTGACTTACAACCGCAATGACTTACAATGGAAATTCCAGTCCGAGTTGTGTTTATAAGTTGATGACAACTTATGTGTGGAAATGACCTAGATCAGGGGTAGGCAACCGTGGCTCTTTTATGACTCGTGGACTTCAACTCTCAAAATTCCTGAGCCAGCCATGACGTCCACAAGACCTACCACTGTACTATAGGTTCATTCAACTGGATGAAATTGGGAAAATCCCTTCTTATTCAACTTCATTCTAATGTTGTCTAGATTTCTGCTTTTGCAGGGAAGATTAAAAGAAACAGAAGGGTTTTTTTCTTCAGTTTGTAGTTGATACAAAATTATTTAAAGTTTAATTAAGGAATATGTAATTTAATTTAATAATTGGATTATTGTGTGTAAATCTCTCTGCATAAGATTTCAGGCAGACAGACGCCAGAAAGGATATTATACTGTGGACTTTCATAACTTTCATGATGAACATTCCCAAGATTTTAATAATATAAATGACTTGGCAAGATTTCCTAAGAAGTCACCTCCTCCTTCTCTGTAGGAACTTCACTGACCCAGATTATTTTTGCGAAAAAAAAAAAAAAAGACCATTATTCAATAATCCTTTTTAAACGGATGATTTAGATGTGTAACCTGAGTGGTTGTCTGGGAATGCTGCAGGAATTTGGATTTATGATATCTGATCCCCAAAAGGTCATTGCGCCATTGGTCAATTTAATGCACAGAAAAAAATCTTGCTTCAGACTGAATCTAAATTGCCTGAAGTCTTGCTTTCAACAAAGCAAGGAATTATATAATACTTATCATTATTGCACTGTTTGGCATAATGTTTATGATTCTGCCTATGAAGAAGCCAGTATGGCACACCTTCAATTACTCCTCATGCTCTGCAATTACCAGATGCCATTTTTTTTAAAAAAAAAAAAATCCAAGAAGTCTCCTGATAACTGGAGAATATTTCATCAGCGGCTTTGTAGCCCATTGTAGCAGCCCTATGTCAGAGAAGAGAACTGAAAATGTTCTTCCTTCTCAGGCATACTTAAGGGAAGGGAGGAAGTCCCTTCTTCTGATGATTATAACCAAATATCAGAAACATATGAAGTCCTAAGGAAATATATTGATACTGGCCCTATACACCAATGAAGAGTTGGGCTCATAATTCATTGGGTTCATAATTGGGTTCATAATTCATCTAGTGACATAATAATAGGCCTCAGCTAAATTCATTTTTTTTTTAAATAACAGAAAACAGAATGCTCTTCCTCATCTTCTAGGTGCCTTGCTTGATCCTTGACACCTAGAAAATGTAAATGGGATTATAATTGTTAATGTATACTAAAACAATGAATCCCAAAGATGGCTCATTTCAAAAGAAAACAGCATTGACAATAATGGAATGAAAGCAAAAACCTCAAATAATCATAACAAAATATCAAAATCAAAATTTAATACCAATAATAATTATGCTTGCAAATTCAAGTTTTAAGATGCTGTAGCATCATTCAAATGCATATTTTCTGAAGAACTTCAATTCTATGCTCCTATAGAATTTTGTGGTGATTACTTCTAGGTAGGCCTGCATAGAATTGCTTTCTGAAGTTTAAATTGCTTGTAATCTTGATTATTGATCGATTAATCATGTGCCATTATGTTGTTTTAACTTCTAGCACCCACTTAGATAGTTTTTGTGATCTTACCTCTTCAATTAACAGAAATTACTTTTGAGTAGGCATGTACAGTATTGCTTTGGAATGGAATCCAATGTTGTATGCATGTATTTGTTGATGTCATCTATGCTGCTGAATTGGAAAGAGGATAATAGTGGGGAGCAAGTCCTCTTGCTTCTTCTACTCTCCAAAATCTGTTCCAAAGATGGCTCCAGGCTGGAAGGGAACACCTCATTTTGCTAGAGGAAATCTGTTAGCAAAACATTAGACCCCCATCTCTGGACTGTGAAGTTTTTCACTGATTTATATTTAACCTCACAGTTATAACAAAATTTCCCTCTGGTTAAGATTGTGCTATGTGGAAAATATGGACAATATGCTCCATAACTTGTGGTTTAGAAACATTGTTTTTGAACAATGTATATTTCTGACCATCACTAGACATTGCGTTAAAGCCTATTGGTATACATATTATTTGGGATATTTTAATTACCATTTTGAAACAATGAAAACAAATGTTTTCAGTAATTATAATTTGCAATGATCTAATCTTCCTATGGGAAACCACAGGACCATGGCTCTCCAAGAAATAATAGAATATACAATTGGAAGGGAGCAGTGAACCATTCCAGACAGATGATTATCCAGCCCCTAACTGAAACAAATGGGAACTCACCACTTCTCTGGAGTATTGGTTTGGATATCAAATTGCCTTTTCTTTACGAATTTTTAAAACAGACAATTGAAATCAGCATGAAATCCCTAATTATTCCATATCCTGCAGCATGATGGCATAAATTTTGATCTATTTTCTATAACATCCCTTTAGGGTTCTCAGAGCTAATCTCTCTCTCTCTCTCTCTCTCTCTCTCTCTCTCTCTCTCTCTCTCTCTCTCTCTCTCTCTCTCTCTCTCTCTCTCTCTCTCCACATACATACATACATACACAGAGGGTAAGTATATATCTTCTTCTATATTGCTGTATGGTCCTTAATAATTTTGTTGCTCTTCTGTGAACTTATTTTAATGCTTTGTCAAATGTGGTGACCAGAGCTAGACACACAAAATATACTTGGATTCTTTAGGAAGATTCTCTCTTTATTATTACTGTGCAGAATAAAACAACACCACAGAATCAAAGCTATATTCAAAGAATGGGCTACATTTTACATATAGTTGTTGAGTTTTAATGGACACATAACTAAAACAAGAGTACTGAGCAACAGAGAGTGTTAGCATATTCAGTATTCCTCTAGATTTACCGAAGTACAAGTGTGTGTGAGAGAGAGAGGGGAGGAGGGAGAACAGAGTTTCATGCTTAATCTGAGAACTAATACCTGGTTCTCCCATTTCTTACTCTAGTGCCCCCATATTGGCTCGCTGCTTCTCATATACAGATGTAACCATATACAGTAGATAGAGATACTAAAATAGAGTAAAATTCCCCATCACTCCTTCCTTTGAAATACAGCCTTCTGAACAGTTCTGATATATAGACATTTTTGAGACCCATTCATTGCAATACACAGGAAAATTTCCAAGAAGAATCTGTCTTTAAAAGAAGACAGACAAACAGGTCTTCAGGATGCAAACTTTTCTGGGGAAGAAATGTCAAAGTGAAGATGACAACAATTGCAGCGGAATGAAGAACCAGCAAATGCACTGGCTTTTTCTGATTCCTCTTTGAACAAGGAGAGGAGTTGGGATTGCTCACAAGTGCCCTGGATAATTGCTCCTTCAAGGAGAATGTAAATCAGTGCTGTCTATCCAGTTTAAAACTCTGGGACTCAAAGGAATGCCATCTCTGCCCAAACTGTGGTCAATACTTTTATGGGCACCAGGTTCATATACTTCCTTTTGTAAACACATTTGAAAATTGCTTAACTGCTTTTCAGCTATTAGGAACCTTTGAAATTAGAATTTTTTTACAGCACCATTGAGTTGAAAGAAACATTGAGTTTCCTTCATGAAAGAAGTTTTAAGTATAAGTTTAAGGATTTTTTTTAAAAAATGGGGGGGGGGGAATAAACAGCAAAAGGGTGATTAGAACATTGATTCTGGAATGTTGCAAACAGACTAAGGTCCAGATTTTCTTTTCTGCACTTTTTATTTTTTATTTTTAGTTTGTATTTTTTTATTTGTAATAGTTATTAGAATTACTACAGAAAAGAAAGAAATTGGCAAATGGATTTAGGTTTAAAAAATCCTAATTAGACTTTTCTTGTCATGTGTCCTTTTTTTCCCATTCTTTTTTTTAAAAAAAAACAATTGTTCAGCAACCCACCTTCAGACTGTTTAACTTATTTTTGAGGCTGATTTAATATGTCACAGGTGGTTGAGCACTTAAAAAAGGTGATTAAGGAATATACTAATCAAATCAGGTTTCCTGCCTAACGTGTATGATATATTGGATTTTTTCTCATTTTAAAACATTTAATAAACTGAAAGCAGTGGAGCAGAGAGGCTGGGTGGGGTTTTGGAATTATGTGGCAATTTAGGAAATGTTCCATCCATATAGCATTCATTCTATATTCATTTTGACATGAACAATGTAAAATGAGATTCAAACAATTGATTGAGCTCAGAATATCTTGCAAAGTTCATTGTATGGTTAGTTTGAAGTAGCAGGTGTGACATGCTTTTGTATTAAGTATGTGATCCAGAATCCACTCTGAGACTGCCAAAGTATCATACAGAAGACTAATTTTTTTGAGTCTCTTTATATATGATTTTGGTCCTTTTCTTTGCAAAGACCTTTGGAGGTGTCAGTTGCCAGATGAAATAATTGTTCTGTATATTTTGTTGTTGTTGTTTTTAACAGTAAAATGAGAAAGTATTTAAGGAAAATCTGATGCCCATGGAGGGATGAATTTAAGTTTCCTTTTGTACTGAAAGTTTAAGGTTACTAGGGGTTTCATCCAGCAAGTCCTTTATACTAGTAAAATATACTCTGATATTGGATTAGATTCTGTCTCCTCTTGAAGTCTCCATATGCCTCCAAATCTCTATCAGAATACTGTGAAAATATATTTAAAGTACATACATGGAAGTGGAGTATGGGGAACTAAGGTGAATGAAGCAGAACATAATACTGGCTTTAATGGTTTAATGGTAAGATTAGTAATATTAATATTACCAATTAATATTAATACCCTTTCAAAACTAGCATATACGGCCAAATTTAGCCTGAATATGAAAATGCCTGAATATATAAGTTTTCATGTGGCATTCCTTGTTCAGTGGGTTGAATTTACGCTTTAGCTGAAGAATTAATGGAAGTGTTTCAAAGTGCTACTTCTTCTAAAGCAGATCCTTCCATCAATCATCTGTCTAAGAGGTCTCCTTTGGTTCCTTATTTTCTTCTAAAGAGGATGATGCCAAAATTGTGCTAGGCTTTTCTGCCACGCCATCTTATAAAGCAAATCCCACACCTTGGCTGCAATTCATACTTCTCTGTATTTTGGGGAGTTGCTAAATGGTTGAATCCAGTGTTTTATTTTGTATAATTTTTGACACCTACTTGACTCTACTTACCTTCTGAGATCAGTCAAGGACAACTCTTAGTTTCTGCCAAGAAGGAGAGGTACTATTAATTTAATGGCATAAATTAAAAACAAAGGCACTTCTTGCTAGTACTTAGTTATCACAGGACAGGTGTTGTTGCTGTCAAAACCATGAGTCCAACAGCACCTTATTGTTGTGTCTTCCAACAGAGTTCTTTGTACAAAAACATTTGCTCTAATCTTCGTCCTTCCACATGTAACAGTTTAGCAAGTTTAGCAAGTGGGCTATGGTTCAGCTAAATAGGACTTGCTTGAAGTCCAGGTGTACCCCCAAGACAATTAATGCTATATATATTTTTTAATTTAGAAAACTGAATTCATTAATCAGCATAAATGAAAACAAAACAAAAAGTACAGCGTTATTACCAGTTGTATTTGAGAACTGAATTGCCTGTGTTTTTGGATGAAGATATTACTGGATGATTTTCCACAACATCTGTAGCTGATTAAATGTATGTTTCTAGACACTTTTCCTCCACATCTATGCATTTTAAATACTAGAAAAATGTGGTTTATTCCAATGCTAATGGAGAGCCACAGTTCTTTAGATTAGAAGGAAGA
This sequence comes from Crotalus tigris, assembly GCF_016545835.1. NCBI lineage: Eukaryota > Metazoa > Chordata > Lepidosauria > Squamata > Viperidae > Crotalus > Crotalus tigris. Next base: position 45,465 of record NW_024097217.1, on the reverse strand, counting down.
AGAAAGGGAACGATATAACTGCTTTTGTTGCAAGGAGACCAAAGGAGAGGGAGAGATTGCAACCGATAAAAATTAAAACCAAAGTATTGCGGTTATGACAAAGAGAGCTCACTAAATGTATTAAAACATAGCAGCAAAATAAGCTGAATGAAGTGAGATTTAGTCATATTATCTATACTCCTACCACATCCCCCTCACATCTTTATAGAAGGCTAGCAAAAAAGAAAGAAGAATCTTTATTTACAGTCTCAAGCTGAGGATGGATACTGTATTTATTAAATGTGCAGTGTGGTTTGATCTTTGCTGATTATACATTCCAAGGTTTTGGTATGAATACCCAGCCATGAATCTCACTGCAATCTGTTTTAGACATGCTAAACAACTGATCCAGTCTAGTCTTCCAAATATCAATCAAAGTGGTGGAAATTGGTGTGTGTGTTACACAGGATAATGTATACTCTCTGTAAATTTCAGGATGCATATATTTTCCTTTCCTTCTAGATGTAAAAAGTGTGAAGACAGCCTTAAGAGATGAGAATCAGTTTTGCTTTCTCTTACCAGTTATACAGAACCTCTCAAGAACCTCCATGCTTCTTTGACGATGATTAATGATGCACAAATGCATCATTTGGGGGAAGAAAAATCAGCCATTTTTTCATTAGCAATGGAAAAAACTACTTTTGGCTGATGATGGAACTATTCAATCTACCTTCCATGGTTACAAATTGATGTGGAAAGAGTAATGTAGTAGTGAATTTCTTGTCATTATCAATTGTCAGTCCAACCAAATATTGAGGGCAGGTGATCTGGGAATGTTATAAAAAGTGTAAAAATACTTTTATAAGCGAGGTGTCCTATTTCAGTTACAAGGGAGGAACAACTCCCTAGTAGAAACAAGAACTTTGTGCATAATTTGTTGACCCACATTAAAAATGTCACACCAGTGCTTGAACCCAGTCAGATACATGTTAGCAAACAGCCCTAAGCTGCTTCTGAACTAGAATAGGAAGTATAGCTTAAATAGCCATTGTGATAACTCAGACAATAATTGTAATACAGTAAGAGAAGATCCTGATTAATATGGGGACTACTTTTTGAAATAGTTTGAGAATTGACTGAATTCCAGTTTTGATTAGATGATTCTACCATTCTTATCTCTGCAGATTGATTTTTTCTACTCTAATGCATTTCATCTATAGCATAACACTGAAGATAGCAAATGGATATCTACAATGGGACAGCCCCCACCCAATCTTGTAGGATTTTTAGCTACTTGCTTTTAATTTTTTTTTTTTTTTTGCCCTGTAAGACACCTCTTCTAATGAACCTAGCAATATATGGTGGAGAAAAGATCACTTCTGGGAAATGCTTGGCGCCCCAAAACTGGAAGAATGGGATACAATTGTAAAATATTTTATAGTCTTTTTTGCTTGAGGTAATAGTCATGCTACTGGGTTTTTATTCATAATCCAGATGTTATGTGTGCGGGAATTCGAACGAAAGCAAATATTGAATATTCTCATAAAATATCTTTGAAAATTGACTCTCACCATCACTTTTCTTATACTGCACTAGTGAATAATAACTTGGGTAGTGTTTTGTCTCATACTTTTGGAGAAGAAAATATTGCTATGGGTAGAAACAAGTGACAGAATATTTGTATTAGGGTGCATTCTACCGTCATGAAAATTATGCTGGCCAAGGGGATTTATAAACAAGGACATTAATGTTCATCACAGCAAGTTCTCAAAAAGACTTGTTAAAAAGACAAAACCAGTTTATCCCCATGTGTCACAGAGAAGAGGGAATCAATCTTTTTCCAAAGATCCTGAGGACAGGACAAGAAGTAATGGATGGAAGCTTATCAAAGAGAAATCCAACCCAGAATTAAAGAGAAAGTTCCTGTCAGTGAGAACAATCAATCAGTGAAACAGCTTGCCTCCAAAGCTGTGGGTACTCCATCACTGGCAGTTTGTAAGAAGAGATTGGACAGCCATTTGTCCTGAATGGAATAGAGTCTCCTGCTTGAGTAGGGGGTTGGACTAGAAGACCTCCAAGGTCCCTTCCAACTCTATTATTCTGTAATTCTATACTCCATTTTTACTCATATCTACTAGAAAGCATGTGGCAGAAAAAGCTCACTCTCTTGTCACTGCTGCCCTGCTCACTACACTTCTCCCGTCAATATAGGAACAAAACTAGGTCTCTTACTCTCTTTTTTTAGGAATTGTCTTCATCTAGATTCCTGAACCTCTTACTGTTGCATCCAGAAAGCTGCATATGGGCATACTTTATTCACCAACATTTCTTATAGATAGGCTTTGTAAGAATTATGAATTCTTACTGTTTATGTTATGGCTTGGATAATCAGATATTTTAATAACACCATTAAGCAAGCCTATCTGATATAGTTTTTATATTTAATATTACTTTCCTCAGAGTTTTCTATAAGAGCTTATGCATGGTTCCTGGATATACAGTAAGTGTCTCACAGTTTTTAAAGTATGTTTGCTAGGTTGAATAGCCCTTCAATATTCAGCTTTGTGTCACTATAAGGAAACAATAAATTCTAAACAATGCTAAAAGAACAGTGAAATATCCATTACCAGGAACAGAACAAAATATTCCAAAGCATTTTTAACATTTCAAGTCTAGACTATTTCAAATCCTGAACAAATGCAATAATCCAAAACTGGCTTTTTGTCTTCAAGAAGTTCTTATCCTTCAGACAGGATAAGAACTTCTTGAAGACAAAAAGCCAGTTAGACAGGATAAGAACTTGACAAAATAGATTTATGGGTAGAAAAGTCCTTCAGATAAAAGTGTACAATATTCTGTGTTTTTTACACAAAAAAGAATGTCAACATAAAATAACATAATTAGAGGAATATGGTGTCATCTGGCCACTTTCAGCTGCCTTCCATTCAAAAATATTTATTGTATTTGTAATATATATATCTCAAGTCATCTGTTACAGTTCCTTTCACCAATTAGCTTCTCATGGCTTTACCATAGATATTCATTACTAGCTTTGATATCATTTTTATAGCATTCACTAGCCTGTAAGGAAATCTTATGATATCAGTTGAGATATAGAATATCTATAAACGATTGACAAATACCAGTAGTAGCAAGTATATGTAGCTCAAAGGTGAATTATTGGATTCTTGGGATTCTCTGAAGTTGCTTCTCTTCCTGTAGATGTTTCATTACCAAGCTAGATAATATCTGCAGGAAGAGTTCAGAAAACATCAAAAACCCAACAGTTGATTAAGTCTGGATTCTTAGAGGTTTCCCAATCAGGCACTGTGTATAGAATGCAGTCTTTATCTTCCAGGTAAGCTGTCTCCAGTTTGAGCTTCAAATATGCACAATTGATGTTATATTGGATGCCATGGTCCAGGCTGTCCCACCAATTTATTCTGGAGTCAGCAGAAAACAACAACAAACCTCTGAAGATCTTCCTCCCAGGTAAACCCCATTATTACATTTATTATGCCAAAGGGTTATGTGGTAAAACAGGTCTAATTCTGTTTACTTTTAGAAAAGCAATTAAAACATGTTTTTTTTCTCTCTCCAGGCATTTGGGTCCTCCAGGTGACTGTCTAATTTTCATGTTCAGGTGTCACTGTATATTTTTTAAACTTATAAGGTTACAGGATGTTATAGTTGTTTTCTGGTTTTTGTACACAACTCAAAGTCACATTGATTGAATTCGCTGGCCCCTATAAATGAATGAAAAACTAGATAGACAGATAGAAAGACAGAGACAGATAGATATAGATTCATTCACTTATTCACTTCTTGGAAGGACTAAGACTATTTCTGACTTAATAGTCACTGGAAACTGTTGTTGCTAATGAATGGAGATGGGTCAGTTAACAAAGTAACTGGTTAATCTGAACAGCCACATCATCCAGGAATGGTCTGTTTCTATAAAGGCACAGCTAGACCTTTTGGAAGCTGTTTGCAGTCCAGAGAGGCATGGAAAGACTTCAATAACAAGCATATGGATTTTAGCAGGAGGAGCAATTGAAAGGAATTGTTGGCTGGGTATTATATATGTTTGATGGGGCTGCAGCTGCAGTTTTACTAAAATTCAGCAATTCCCAGAAACTAAAAATATTTTCTTTTTTTAAATGACTGAGTTATTGTAAGGGTCAGTCATGCCTGAGCACCCAACCAGAAGGAAACTCAGCTGTAGTTTCAGAAATTCATAAATGTTTGTCAATGTTTAATAGTGTGAGTAAATTTTGTTCCTGGCACCAAATCCTGTCCACCTGCAGGTCACATATTTGGGGGAGAGGCATATTTCATCAACCATTTTGCCAGCGTTTTAGGTTTTGCAGTTGAGCAAAACAAAAAAAGAAATACACATGTTGTGGTTGCAAGAGAAAAAGGCAGCTCTGTACAGTCACTTTTCATTGTTAGCCAAACAATTTATTACTTTTCATGGCAACTACCATTTGAAAAGTGTTGACATTATTGAAAAAAAAAATGGGTTCACTTGGAAAAGCTCCCAAATTCACACCTGTTCATTTAAAGCCAATGTCAGAATCCTACCGACAGCTGAATTTATAGCCTGTATTTGATTTACTTTATAGAGATGAAGGAGGAGACATTGTTAATGTTGGGGGGGTGGTGGTGGTGAAGAAATTCTTATATGCTCAAGAGCCACCCCACTTTCCAAGACATCTCCTCCTATAAAGCTCTCTCTTTCAGACTCAACATTCAGAGCCAAACAAAAAAGTCAAACAGTGGACTTGTCTTTCATTGGCCTGTGCATCTGTTTGTATAGAGGACACTATTGTCCCTCCCTGTCTTGTTCCAAGAGCAGAAGTTATAAGGTAATGGGCAAAGGCTTTCCTCTGCACAAGGAGGTTTTGTTGAACACATCCAGCTATGGACCAGAGGTCACAAGTTCCTACAGGTCCTGGGTCAAGCCTACTTAACTTTTTTTTATTCCAGTTAAGAATATGGTTGTCTCTTTTAGCTCAGTGTGCAGGTGTTCTTAGATTAGTCTTAAATTTACCACTCTGCTGCTTCCTAGATATGTTAGGATTAGAACTGGAGTCTCAGCACATTCTAGAGCAGGGGCCTGCAACCTTGACCGCTTTAAGACTTGTGGACTTCAGCTCCTGGGAGCTGAAGTCCACAAGTCTTAAAGCGGTCAAGGTTGCAGGCCCCTGCTCTAGAGGATAACCACATTGCAGCAAGCTGGTCAAGTCTCCCTCGGTTACATATACTATATCAGGGATGGCAATTGGTAGATATTGGGGAAATGAGTTTCCAGAGCCTCCAAGAATCACGTCCAAAATTGTTACTGAATTTTGTTACTAAAATTCAGGTATCATTATTGTTATTAGGATTTTCATGGAAAATAAAAAGAAAAATGGGATTTGTTCTATTTGCAGTCAGTTTGGGATAGCTAAATAATACATCCTTTGTGGTAAGGGAACAAAGGTGATCAGAAAGATCAAGCACCTGAATTATTTCACACTATAAAGCAGTGGTTCTCAACCTTCCTAATGCCGCGACCCTTTAATACAGTTCCCCATGTTGTGGTGACCCCCAACATAAAAGTATTTTCGTTGTTACTTCATAACTGTAATTTTACTACTGTTATGAATCGTAATGTAAATATCTGATATGCAGGATCAGACTCTAGACTCCAGAAGGTAGAACCATCCAACAAAAGGAATTCCACAGCTACAGGTAGTCCTCAACTTACAACCATGACTGAGCCCAACATTTCTGTTGCTAACCAAGGCAGTTGTTAAGTGAGTTGCACCCATTTTACGTCCTTTCTTGCTGCAGTTGTTAAGTGAATCACTGCAGTTATTAAGTTAGGAACACAGTTGTTAATTGAATCTGGCTTCCCCATTGACTTTGCTTGTCAAAAGATTGCTAAAAATAATCACATGACCCTGAGACACTGCAACCGTCGTAAATACAGGCCAGTTGCCAAGCATCCACATTTTGATCACATGACCAATTGAAGGAAAAGCAGCAAGAGAATGGAAGAAAGGAAAAGGATTATAAATAAAAAATTAGAACCCCTGTAACATTTTGTGGATGAAGTGAGGGGTTACGTGACTACTTTTTCATGGAAGTTTTCCAAAACAGAAGGATACGACTTTACAGCTGTCCCAGATTCCAGCTATTTCATTCTCTCCTTCCAACATTTTCATCTTCCACTGAGCATACTTGATTCTCATCTAAATGTTTTCTGACAAGTCCCTCTCTCAATAAATTTCCTTTTTCCTAACAATTTCTGGCAGTGGAGTATACACTTCCCCAATTGGAGCCTCGCCTTTGGATCCTGACCAGGCGGGAAGCAGAATAAAAGGAAGCCATTTAAAGGCGGGAGGAGGGAAAATCCCAAGGTTGGCTTGCTCCCGATTCACAATGAAAAAGGTGAAGGGAAGCTCACAATTTGGGCTAGCAGGCAGGCAGGCTGGCTTGCTGGCTTTCTTGCCAGTACCAACTCCCTTCTCTTCGCTTGCAGCTGGGCGATTCCGAGTTTAAGCGCAGCTCCTAGCAACCCCGAGGAAAATCCCACAGATGGGGGTGGGGAGACTCAATTAAGGTGCTTGCAACCCCCCCCCACACAAGGGCAGAGACCAACCCCAGTTTTTTTTAAAAAGCTAAGATTAAAAAAAATACAATCCAAAAGTGCTATTTTAAAAAGCAATTGCACTGAATGCATCAAAACGAACTGGGGGAAAGAAAAGATGATCACCAGCGCTTTTATTCACAGACACCAGATTTTTTCCCCCCAGATCATAAAATATCCATTCCTAACTTCAAAAGGGAGGGAATCAAAATACAAAAGGAACCCACCCCACGGCAAAGCCCTCTGGCATGCTGATTTCACAGCTAACAACCCTTCCTTCCTTCCCTCCCTCCCTCCTCCTCCTCCTGCCTCACCCCCCCTCAACTCCCCGCCAAACCGTCTCCCCTCTTCCACAGAGGCATGAGCGACTGCACGCAAGTGCGATCTGGAGCAGCTCCGCCAGCTTCACAGATTCCCCGGGGAAGAGACATCATGGACGCCAATGTCTGGGCCGCAGCTTCTGATTAGTGAAAAGGGTGGGAGAAGGCGAGCTGAGTCGTTGGCTTTTGCTAGCTCTACCTGAGAGGTGGGGAGTTGCTCCTTTGATGCTTTAAGTCTTACCATTCTCTGTGTTGTTTTTATCCGCCTGGAGACGGATAGGGGAGCGGTGTCTCGGTTCCTAAGACCATCGGAAATATGTGTTTTCTGATGGTCTTAGGTGACCCCTGTGAATGGGTCGTTCGACCCCCAAAGGGGTCATGACCCACAGGTTGAGAACCGCTGCTATAGAGGCTTGTACTAGCTTTGGAAACATTAATAATAAACCATCAACATTGAACATTTCCAATATGCTGAAACACTGTTAATATCAGTCTTCGTGTATGGATCATATACCACAGAATGACCTTTTGATCCTTCATGAGGCCTGAATATATATTTACCAGTAGAGCATAATGGGAATTCTAATTTAATATACATTTATTTAGAACTTAAGTTGTGGAGAACATATTTTGCTCTCGTTAAATGAAAAATGAAACCATTAAAATAAAGAACTTGAATTAAAATATTATTATGAATACAATATCATTATAATCATGCTGTCAAAGGTATATTGTTTCTACAGCTGTAGAACTCAGTCTATTTAAAATGATACTTTAAGCTATTTCAGTAGCACCTTTTTTGCCAGACCAAAAATATGAAAATTATTCAAGCCATTTATTTATTTATTCATAAGTCAATCTTTGATGAACTCTCAGTTTGAGATTTTGCAAACTTTATATTCTTATGCAACCTAAAGACAGGGAATTGATTTTATCTTTACTATTCAAAACTTATCAGTATTAATTTTATTATTTGCATGTACAGTGAAAAATGGCAACTGAATTGCATGTCACAAATTGCATATGTCTAAATGACACTCTGTCTATTTGACTTTTGAAAGAGTTCCTTATTTGGGTGCAGTTCTTTCCTGTTCATAACTTACCACATTCCCTGTTCCATCTGCTGCACGACTCTTTGCTTTCTACATGATTCATTTTATATTGTGGGCAGTGCACCATCAAGTCAGCCTATGATTCACATTAGGAAGCCAACAAACATCAAGCTCTTTCAAACAAATGTGGTACTGACTGATCTTTTATAGCAATGATTCTATACTTTGGCAGTTTGATGATGTGTGGATTTCAGCTCCCAGAATTCCCCAGTCAGCATGCTTGTCCACATCTCTTAAGATTGCCAAAGTTAAGAAAATTTAGAGAAAAGCTTTGGTATGAGTTTATTTTTAAAAGGCACTGGTAATAGCCAATGCTATTTGGGATCATGGATGCTATGTTTTACTCTGGAACTCATTTCCATGATTTCAATCCTTCATTTTCTTTCTCTGTAAGATAGAATACCTAGAAAATTTTATGTGCAGTGCTTATTCTTGTAGTGATGGGTGTGACCTCCCAGAACCAAACAGATTGCTTTTCAGATCTAACAATAACCAACTACAATAAAACTGTGGTGTTGCACAAATCTATGACTGATCCTAGAGCAGGTCTATTAGAGCAATCAGTTTAAACTTCCAATTTCCAAACTTACTGCAGTTTTGAACACAATAGTTATAAACCTGTTAATTTTTAAAATTACTTTTACTGATTGTTCTATTAAAATATTTTAAATAATATTCTGATAAGGAATCTGTATCTATGAAGGAGAATATTTGTAGCTCAGGGGCGTTTGGTGCTCTCTGAGCTTGCTTGTTTTCTTGCAGACGTTTCATTACCCCAACTAGGTAACATCATCAATGCTAGTCTGTATCTAATTCTTCCCCCTTTTTTCATTACCAGTCATTTTCTGAGCTTCTGTGCAAATAATTTATTTGAACTGCCTCTATTTCCTCTTAAGACAAGACAACTGTTAAATCTTGGAAGTCAGGTTGTCTAGGTATGCAACTTTTTTCTATGTCCTTATGTTTCCAAATAATAAATTATAACAACCTGGATGAAATCTTTTGTACCAAAGTAGAAGTTTAAGAAAACATTCAACTTTTCTAGCATTCCAAGTTGAATGGTTCCAATCAACTTGTTGAAATTCCTCCAACTTCCACCAAAAGTACTATTGCTTGAACAGTTAGTACATATAAAGTTAAGTATCAATTTGCACAAATGTTTTAATGGGCCATGCAATGAATTAGTAGAACTTTGGTACTTAGTGAATGTTGAATCAAATAGTAATCAGCTAAGTTGGGTATACTGATTTACTTTGTAAGCTAGAAGACGTTTGCTAGGAGAGATCAATAGGAGGAAGAGAGAAAAGAGGATATAGCTTGAAAGTATTTAGTGTGGATAACTGAATGATTGCTTCCTTCTGAGTTAGCAGAAATTCTAGGAGGAGCATAAGGAAGTCACATTCCAAGGTACAAACTTAACAAGCGAGAGATCAGAGGAGTTAATATAAGGTTGGTGAGAGAGTCTCTATCCATTTTTAATGAATAATGTGTTCTTGAATAACCTGAAAGATTAAAAAGGAACAAGAAGAAACAAATAGAAATAGCACTTAGACTTATATACTGCTTCACAGTGCTTTACAACCCCTCTAACTGGTTTGCAGTGTCACCATATTGCCCCCAACAACCTGGGTCCTCATTTACTGGCCTCAGAAGGATGGAAAGCTGCATCAACTTTGAGCTGGTTTGGATTGAATTGCTTTTAGTCAGCAGAGTTAGCCTGCAATACTACATTCTAACTGCTGCACCACTACAGCTCTTCTATAATAAAAGGCTTCTGTTAGTGGTTCCTTAAGACATAGTAATGACTTCTGGTTCTGGATTGCAGCGCACTCAGTCATACGAAGAGACTCGTCTCTTTGCTGGCTGCTTTACCTCCATCAGTAGACCCCTATTGGGTCGAAAAGTCGCCCTGCAAGGGCGATCACCATCAAGGAGGCTCTCGTCTGACTGCGGAAGGGTGGCAGCTCCTTCCTCAGTCTGAGCTAGCTCCATAGGGCCGACGGAGAAGAAGATCGGCCAGTAAAATGGCCAATCACCCAGCCGCACCAGCTGAACGTCAGAAGAACAGCTAAGCATAAAGAAGAACAGCTAAGCATAAAGAACCACCATGGTGAATCTGGGTGAGACCCTTCTTTCTGTCTCTTTTCCCTAATTACTTTCCTGTAAAAAGCCTTTGAACTACTTCCCTGTTTTAAGAGAGCAGCATTTATGTACTTGGGAAAAAGAGCTTTGACAAAATAAATAAAATAGTTATTTTTATTGACTATTTAATTTTTTGGACACCTAGCGGTCCTGAAAAAAAAAATTCTATCATAGAACATTATTATTACTCTATTTATTATGTTGGAGATATCTGTTTTTCTTTTTCTATTTTTCTAATGAGACAAAATTTTATTAACTTGGAAAAAAGATTTTACAGTCCACTGAGGACATCTTGTGGTGAAAATTGTCATTGCAATTGTATTTCCTTTTGCTATTTGAAAATGGATTTGACCTTCAAATTATAATAAAAGGAAAAAGATAAAGAACTTGGAACAGCTGGGTGGTGAATTTGCCTACTAGAAATTTTAGAGGTAGATATTTGTTGACTCTTACTAAACACAGCCTCTACTTAAAGATTAAAAGACTATTTAACCACTGAAATGGAGGAATCATACCCACAGCTTGATTATGAACTTATACTGGAAAAAATCTTGGAAGCTACGCCGTATATGAAATCTTGGAGAAAAATTAAAGATGATATCTCAGAACCACAAACCTATTCTCAAATTTTAATGGATCACACAATAGGCCAAAGAACAATAGAGGAGGAACTGAGTAACCCCAAGGAAGCCTCCACTCAACAACATATACAATCTAAAGAGATGGAGGAATTACACTTACAACACAACTATGAACTTACACCAGGAGAAATCATGGAAACTATTGAGCAAATCAATTTTACACAACCCCATATACAGTCCATGGAGAATTTTGATGATCAAAGAATAACTTTAACTGAGTCACCTGAATTGTTAAAAACAACAGAGATTGACATCCAGACACAAGTCACTGAAAATTGTGATAATGTGGACAACCAATAATTGGGTATGTCTAATTTAACAAAGAGAAGGACGAGGAGGGACATGATAGCAGTGTTCCAATATCTCAGAGGCTTCCACAAAGAAAAGGATGTCAAGCTATTTTCCAAGGCGCCTGAAGGCAGGACAAGAAGCAACGGGTGGAAACTAAGAAAGGAGAGAAGCAACCTAGAACTAAGGAGAAACTTCCTGACAGTTAGAACAATTAACCAGTGGAACAACCTGCCTCCAGAAGTGGTGAATGCTCCAACACTGCAAGTTTTTAAGAAGAGACTGGACAGCCATTTGTCTGAAATGGTATAGGGTTTCCTGCCTGAGCAGGGGGTTGGACTAGATGACCTCCAAGGTCCCTTCCAACTTTATTATTATTATTATTATTATTATTATTATTATTATTAATTATAACATGGAATAAAACTGATTATACCATTCAGATTACACTGGAAGAAAGAGAAGAGAACTTTGACCAGTCTGAAATGTCGAGAAATACTTCTATTCAGATATTGAGGTTTGATAACACAGAAGCTTTATTATGGAAACCGGTTTGGCACAGAAAGAAAGCCAGAGTTAGATTTAAAAATGTGTTTCAAAATTTCATCTAATGGATTAAAAAGGCTTTAGAAATTTTGACTGATTTAATAACTAACAGAGTATGTGAATTCTGTAAAAGGATATTTTTGTAATAATATTTTGTATTAGATATGATAATTATTTGGAGGGGTAAATTTTATCTAATGGGTTAAAAAGACTTTCTATAGGTAGAGATTGATTGATATAATATACATTTAGTGAAATTGAATGGACATGGATGTTGGAAATTCTAGGAAAGAAATCAAGAAACTAGAGGCACAACTGATTTGTGGACTGGCACCAGGCCACAGCATGCCAAAAACTGGGCAGCGCAAACAAGCGAAGCTCCATCCGTGGGGTACAGACAGCATGAAAATCGTGCCCCCACCAGTCTGTGGAAAAACCTCTCTCTACAGAACCAGTCCCTGGTGCCCAAAAGGTTGGGGAACGCTGCTGTAATGCAAGTGAATGATTGGGTTCAGATATAACACTGAGGGGAGAATTCTCAAGGATCATGGTTTAACTTACTTAAAATGGGCTGTTAGCATCTTACAGCATTGGTAAAATATGTTTGGCCAAAAGCTGCTGAACCTAATCAGAAAGGCTTAAAATCAAGTTTGATAAAAACAAGGAATCCTTTAAAATGGATAATAAACCCAGCAATTTCATGACTATTCTCACCTTCAAATGCAAATGCAAAATGGGGTTCATTACAACAAGAAAAATGTAATCACATATGCAGATTTGGTGTATTCAGATTCCAGAAATGGATTAAATACACAGCAAAAACGATTTAAGGAGGGTAGGAATTTACTATGGTTGAAGTATATGTGGTTTGCTGGAAGCACGAAATGTAATCTTGGGAAACAAAGGAAAATTAAGAAAAATTATAGAATTTGAAACACTTACATAGAATTAAGACCACCTTTTACAATGCATATATAAACTGATATTAACATATCAATTGGAGAAAAAAACAAGTTAACATTTGCATGGTAAAGGGGATACAAAATTTCAAAGAAACAATATAGTTACAACAGTGGCAGCTGTTAGGGGAAAAATTAATAAGTAATTGAGTAAGAACTTTATTCTGAGTTCTTACTCAAGGGAAAATTGGTATAAAATGTTTTAGAGATGGTACATAACTTCATTAATATACAGTATATATATGTATGTAGGTCTTTGGTTATTCGGGTTTTCTCCCACGTAAAATTGGAAGTGTCTTGGCGACGTTTCGATGAAGTCCCATTCGTCATCTTCAGGCTGGTGTTTTCGGCTTCGTGCTATCACTGTCAAGGTGAATTGGTGGACAGTTGGTGGAGTTTTTCTTGGCAATACATTATTTGTTCCTTGCAAGTCGAATGAATTATTTTGTAGATGTTAAGAATGATATTGAACTGTATCTGTCCAAGTGGTTCAATGATTTTTTTTCCCTAGCCTCCATCTCTGGAGAGACCAGTTTGTTAAGCTGCTAAAACTGTAATACCACAGTAAGTTACAAAGTACAATTCATTCAGTTACTGAAGCTTGTCTCATTCTAGTTTTGGCAAAGCTTTGTACTACAGCAAAGTATCTAAAATTCATAATCTCTGGTGATTTCAAGGAGGCCAATAATTATATTAAAGCCAACATGACCAAGTTGCCAATTTTAAGTTTAATGATGTTGAAAGTTTTCCAGCACAGTAAATATAAAATGGAAACAGTAGAACAGGAAAAAGTGGGGCAGGAGGAAAAACAGTGGATTTTATTGAACATTTCTAGAGGGAAATGATTCTTCTTTTCATTGAAAAAAAATCACTCCATAACTGTTTAATTTACAATAAAACTACTTCAGGTAAGACTGATAAAAATAGAGAGTATCTATAGATGGAAAATTAACTAATGTTATGTTTAGAAACTGGGAAAACTGTTTAAATATAAATTTCAATCCACACAGCTTAAATGTGTCTATTTTATGAAAAAGCCAACACCAAACTACACATTTACAAGTTACTTTTAAATTTTCTCTTCTCTTCTCTTCTCTTCTCTTCTCTTCTCTTCTCTTCTCTTCTCTTCTCTTCTCTTCTCTTCTCTTCTCTTCCTTTCCCTTCTCTTCTCTTCTCTTCTCTTCCCTTCTCTTCTCTTCTCTTCATCTCTTTCTCTTCATCTTCATATAAGGTCATTTCTGAGAATTGACAGTCCAATTCTCCCCTTTTCAATTATTTTCTTATATCTTGGACCAAAAGGTCTGCTATCTCCATCCAAATTGGCTGAACTGATGGGCTTTGTTGTGCAATAAGTTCAGAATGTGTGAAGTTGAAGATTAATCCATGTGACTTTTATTTCCATTTTGCTTAATGGCTGAGACTGAAATGCCAAGAAATGAGATAATAGAATATCAGGTGACAACAGAGAACATTTTGGAGTTATAGAATCAGACAGATCTGTCTTTAAAGAATTGATGCATGTGCCATATCAAATTTCTGAGTTCACCCTATTTATAATCTAGCTTGATATACCTATGGCTTCAGAGTTTGACCTTTATCATTATGGTACAAAGCTTAGCTACTTTAGTCTGAGGCACATTGCCATTCAGCTCCCTGGATAAACTCTTCTTGTCTACTTTACAGCTTGTTGACAGGGATTTTTAAGTTACTTCCTCTTTAAGTTTTTCAATGATATATGTCCATTCCTATCTTAGTGGGCCATTGATATGACAAGGGCCATATCAATAGCTCTTGGGTCCTCTGATGTTCAGTGTTTCAAGCCTGGGCATGAGAAGAATGCTCCATTAGTAACTTTTATGGACAATTTTAATGGGCTTGATCTTCCAGTGATGTTCAAACCATTGATCAAACTATCATTTTGGGCTGTGGGAGATTACGAATTGGCAACACTGTTTGACAGTGGTTCTGCTCTTTCCTGGTTGGGCAGTTCCAATCAGCATTTACGGAGGAGGAGAAGTTAAACCTTTCAGTTTTCTGGTGTTCAATGTGTTCCCCTTCAATTCCTCATTTGTAAGGTTGACTATCACTGGGATGACTACCTTGATAATATCCAGTTTTACTTTGGGCCAATCAGGAGATGCTGTGAAAGTCTGACCCAGTGCTTGGTGCCTGGATGGAACCTGGTAGAATCTGCTCATAGTGAATCAGATTCACCCCCTTTTTTTTGACGTTAAGAGAACAGTTCTCTGAATGCATGGTTTCTTGGTCACAGCAGACCTTTTTGGTTAAAATGACTGAGAAAATGAGATGTCTGGAAGAAACTGGGCAGCCTTTCTCAGCCTTAATGACTTTAAGATATGTGATATGCTAGTTGGAAAATTCTGGGAGTTGAAGTCCACATATCTTAAAGTTGCCAAGGATGAGAAACACTGAACTAGGGGATATATGTGAGGCAAATTCTCAGGGTTGTTATTGTATCTGCTTGAATTGATTCGTTATGGATTTATTCTTTTGTTTTTAATGTTATTATATACTTATTTTGCTGTAGCTACCTAAAGTCATCTGATAAGGCAGCAGGCACCTGATAAAATCAATAAAGATCCATCCATAGATATCTATTTATATAGCCTCTGGCTTGCTGGAATCATCAACATTGCCCCTCTTGCCTATGACATAATTATATTCCTAGCCTAAGTCAGAAAGTCATTCTGTCTTCAGGCTTCCAAGATCAACTTTTTTTTTTTTTTTTACTAGATAAAGTCAAAAATTGTGCAAAACAATGACACATACATCTGGAAAAATTAAAGGAAAGAAGTTGCCATAGGAATTAAAAAGAAAGTGTAGATGAGCCACCGGGACAAATGCAGAGATTTATTAACTCTGAAAGGGTTCTCTTTTGAGAAGATAGAAATAACTAATCCAGACTTCATGGAATGGGAGGTGGGGGGTGCTAGTTTGCCTTGAAAGGACTGAAAAACTTGCCATTTGGAAAAGAATCTTGGCTATGCTACCTCATTTCACTTCCAATGAAAAGAATGGCAGCTCCTTTCTCACATCTTCACTTTGCCTTTTAATACCAAAGGAATATATTGTAAACGGTAGCTGCCAACTGGGCTGAGGTTCTTGTAGCGCCCTCCAGAGATCCCTAACTTGACAAATCCCACTGTTCAATTGGCACCAAGATATTTGTTTTCAGTCAAAGCTTTTCCTTTTTTCTGCTTGATCCCTTTTCCTCCATTCCTCTTCCTTTCTGAAGCCAAAAATAATAAGAAGGAGCACTTTTTTGTGGAAGATATTTTATTTTTATTTTAGCGTACTACTCACAGCATTTGCACTACCCACCCAAATATTAGGTTGTTCTCAAGAAACGTAAATATCAAGATTTCAAGAAAGAGTTCCTCAGACTTTAAGGCACAGACCACAAAATGTCTAGATCAGGGGTGTCCAAGCTTGGCGACTTAGGACTTGTGGTCCCAAAGGTGCTTTTTCATGAGGCAAATGGACTTTCAAATGTTTTTCCTTGAGGACATTTCACTCTTCATCCAAGAAGCTTCTTTAGAACTTCATTCCACTAAGTGAAATGTCTTCAAGGAAAAACAAAGAAAGTCCAGTTGCCTCTTGATCTGGATGACTGAGAATCTCCACAGAAATTTAGGATGTTGTGTTCACTATATTCAATTACACATCAATCCATCAGAATAGAGCTGGAAGGGATCTTGGAGGTCTTCTAGTCGAACCTCCTGCTCAAGCAGAGACTATTTACCATTTGAGACAAATCCAGTCTCTTCTTAAAGACCTTGAGTGATGAAGCACCCACAACTTCTGAAGGCAAGCTGTTCCTCTGGTTTATTGTCCTCACTGTTAGGAAGTTTCTCCTTAATTCCAGGTTGTTTCTCTCCTTGATCCAGTTTCCATCCATTGTTCCTTGTTTTGCCTTCTGGTGCTTTGGAAATAAGTTGACCCCCTCTTCTTTGTTGACCCCTCTCAAGTTGACGCCCTCAAATATTGGTACTCAGTTTGGCATACTCAGCCATTCATTGCCATCCTGTGCCATGTCAGAGATATGATAGAAGTCTTGACTCACTGCCAGAACACTATGATAATCAGGATGAAGAGAGACTAATTGAAAATGAGTTCCAAAAACTCAGAGTGGCTGTTTTCCCAGAAACCATCTGTCTCTCTGTCTGCTCCAGTAATAACTTTGGATGAGGTAGCACTCTCCCTGAAGAAAGTCCAAGATGTTGGGGTTCTCATAGATTCGTGATGACTGTTAGACAGGTAGGAAGAGGCTGTGATCTATTTGCCTGCTTAGGCCCTCATGAGAGCAAGAGGCCCTAATGACAATAACCCGTGTCCCTATCAACTATAGACATCCTTTACAAAAGTTGCTTGGAAATCTGGTGCAAAATGTACTAGTTCACACATTGGCAAGTGGGAGATGATACAATTTTTTCACACCAGCATGGCTAGTGCTTCACTGTTTGCTGGTTGGCTTCTAAGTAAAAATCAAGGTGCTGCTTTTTGATTATAAAGCCATTGTGGCTTAGTGCTGCAGTGTTTAAGACCATCTTTTTCAGTAGAATCTAGTCATTCATCTAGCACGTCTAGGATTGGGATTCTGACATTTTCCTGCCCAAATGAGGTTTGTGGGAACAGGCAAGAGGCTGTTTTTCAATGACGTTTTTCATCCCTCCGGAGCTTCTTGCCCTTGGAAGTCCATCTGGCACCTATTAAGGAAGGCAGTGAATGCTGAGCTACTTCATAGGGGTTTTAATTCTTTTCAAAAACTAGGTGGTTGCTTTCCCAAAGATGCTTTTTCATGAGGCAACTGGACTTTCTTGTTTTTCTTTGAAGACGTTTCGCTTCTTATCCAAGTGAAGCTTCTCATCTATCTCCAGTCTACAACACAGTCCTTTCAACAGTTTCAAGAAAGCTCCACACACATTTGTATTACTCAGGTGACCCTGAAGCCTCCAGGTAGCATTAATGACTCACTAAAAGAATGCAAATGAAGAGCTCTCTGCGAGGAGTATAAATCTTTCCATTCCTCCAATCAGAGCTGAAGAAGCTTCTTGGATGAGAAGTGAAACATCTTCAAAGAAAAACAAAAAAAAGTCCAGTTGCCTTGTGAAAAAGCATCTTTGGGATAACTATGACCAGGATGACTGAGAATCTCCATAGATATTTAGGTGGTTGCTTCATGTACTGCTTTTGAATTTAGCTGTACTATTAGGAGTCTGTTGGAGCATGTTGATCTACATCAATGTTTCTCAACTTTGGCATCTTTAAGATGGGTAGATGACAACTCCCAGAATTCCTCAACCAGCATCCTGGTTGGGAAATTCTGGGAGTTGAACTTCATCCATCTTAAAGTTGCTGAGGTTGAGAAACATTGCTCCAAATGATTAGTTTTCCCAAATGCATTTTATAGGTGGGTCTCCCTGATTCATGTCCTGAACTTTCCATGATACTATTTTGTAACTGAGCTCCTTTTCCTCATAACCCTTTAGCTTTCTTTGACAAAACATTTCTGAAATGCAGAGTAAATATTAGCCAACTAACTCACACATTTGTATTTTTGGAGAGAGAAGTGTAGGTTAATGACAGATATTTTCAAAGGGGCTCCATTAATCACTGTTGTATGGAAAAATAAATTCAAATCTGTAATTAACTCGACTGTTTTGAGGCGAAGGTCATTCATTTTGAGGCAAAGTGAAATAGCTATGCAAACGGAAAACACAGGAAAAGGACTTCTCAATTATCACCATCTGGATTTCCATAGGTTAGGACGTTCCTCATGACAATTTCCTGCAATGTAAGAATTTCTGTCCTAAAAAATTCAAGTCCAGATGAAGCACATTTCTGTGGTAGCTAGAAGATAATCCCTTGATCTCTTTGGCAAGTGTGTGCACATAGATCGTTCGTCACATGGAAAGAGAACATCACAGGCCTAGAATTTAAACCATATGCCACATGTACTCCATGTGAATTAACTCACAGATCTGCATACCAGCCACAAGACTACCCTTAGACTATGAGAAATAATCTGGATAACACTATTGCAAAATCCTCAGCTATTTTATTAAGCCTAACGACCGATCCCATCAACAGGCTTCCATGTTTTCTACACGGGTTGCTCAACAGACATTCTTGCTGCAGACAAGAGATATTATTTTATTTTATTTTTTCTGTTTAGACTTAAAATCCGTCTAACATATACCAGGTGCATTGTCATTAAATATTTAACTGCAATCAATTACTAGATTATGTTTGGAAAACATAAACATCTCATACTTGTCTGATTCAAGCATAGATCATCTGGAAAAAATGCTGAGATATGTAAACGTATGCCTATATGTAAAGATAATATGTAAGGAAAAACACACACTGCACACAAACAAGCTCAAGAAGGTCTTCATTTGTGAGGGAGACAGTGCATCTGAGGACACTTGGTGTGTCATTTTGCTATCTTCCTTTTCTAAGCTGCCCTGTTATCCAGTTTGAATCCCATTCGGAGTGGAGATACTCCAGGCAAGCAGAGGGGGGAAAAAACTTGCCTTAATTACAGTGTTGTAAATTTGTAGTGGTGGGGAAAAAAAGTAAAAGTGAAAGGATAGGACTAAAAAAAAGAGAGAGAGAGAAGGTGAGGAAAAACTAAGCTCCCTTTTTACCCAAGTCTCAAAGAAACAATTCCAAAAAGGCAAGGGTCTGCTTGATTACTATTACCAGTCAAAGCAATGCCATGTCATATCTTCTCTTGTGTTTTTTTTTTCCCCTCTGCCATTTTTCATACATTTCGCTGAAAGGGAATTTGCTTTGGACATTTCTTATAAAGCAGTAAAGAATGTCAGTATGGTGTTTTTTTACACTTATTTCATTATGGGGTGACATATGTGTGAAAATCCTCAGGTCCTTAGGGATCTGAAAATAAAGTGAAAAAACAGAAGCTTCTTTTTCAGGGGAAGAAAACTTCTGAGAAATTGCAAGGCAGATTTCAGCAGAGCATCTGTTCAATGGTGTTCAAAGCTCAACCTTTAGACATGGAGAAACGATGTTTGAAGGTTCTCTGTGAAAACTCCTTATCAGAAACATTGTTTGGAGAGTCCTCTGTTGAGTGGGGAAGCAATATACCATTTCACAAGAGGGTGACATTTAGAGCCACATTAATAATGTAACTTAGGAACACTGGACATTACAAAGAGCAAACTAATACCTCCCATTGTCACAGCATATCATCCACTGGCAATTTTAATGGGTAGTTGGACACACATGCAGGAAATATGCTTGGTGTTGTTCTGATTGACCGAAACACTTAAAGTATCTGTTGCTATCAGCGACATATCAAAAAGATACTGAGCGGTATCAAAGATATTATTTTTCAAATATGGCAAGACATCTCCTTCAGTTTTTACTTTATATACATGATTATTGTAGAGGAGAGATGAACCTGGGGGGAGGGGGGGAATTGCTGAAATATGCACCAATCTTATTATTTGGAGCCCTACACTTAATTTTCTCATTGATTTTCTTTCTCAGAGATTGATTAAGAGGCTGAGTGAAATGTTCTCTAAAGTTGTGTGCTTTCTACAGTAACCTAAATATCCAAAATGATTGATCATCATGAACCAGGTATAGCAGGCAGAGCACCTAGAGCACCATACATTCTGGCATCTCTTTTAACAATTTGGAATTCTTCTTATGTAAGTATTTTTCAAAAATGTTATATGAATTTCTCATTTGTGCTGCTTTTAAATGGTTGGGAATCATTGGGCAAGGAACAGCTTGTTATCCTGTAAAACCCTCTTCAATCATAGTTTAACAGAATAGCAGAATAACAGAGTTGGAAGGGACCTTGGATGTCTGCTAGTCCAACCCATTGCCCAGGCAGGAGACCCTATAACTATACCAGAGAAATGGCTGTTCAAAACTCTTCCTAAAAACCTCCAGTGTTAGAATACCCACAACTTCTGGAGACAAGCATTCTACTGATTAATTGTTCTCACTGTCAGGAAATTTCTCCTTAGTTCAAGGATCTCTCCTTGATCATTTTCCATCTGTTTAGATGGTAAGGAAAATAATGTGTCAATATGTCCATGCACATTCGTAACTAAAGTTCCATGACTCCAATTTCACATTTCTCAAAATGTGTTTTCTGTAGAGTCCTTGCTATTTTCTTTCTCTGGGTTCAGTGGCCCCCATCAGGACCAATGAGGACCACACATGGCTTTTATTTCCATTTGTATCTTGGGAAGAGCTTGTGGACGAATATGAGAGAACGTTGCTACTAGATTGGTTTAGAATCCCAGAATTATAGAATGTTAGCGCTGGAAGTTTCATACATCTTGGTTAATCCATCTTCTTCATGATGTATTTATTATATGAACCTAACTCTCTTCAGATCATGGGAGAAGCACTGAATCACTCAGTTCATGAGGGGCAAACAGCTGGATTTAGTCTTCCCCTCACTCAGGCTACCTCTAGGATAGTTGGATCAGGGTCCAGAACTTTCGCTTCTTCCTTTTTCAAGTTGGAATTTAATAAGAACAAAAAAAAAAATATCTGGAAGTAATATTGGCATTGTATTTGTGACAGCCCTGAAATTCATTTGCCAGCTAATAACCACTAATGCACCCTTTCACTGAGTTAGTCATCCCTTGTATATATAATCCAATGTCACCACTTGGCTGCGTCTTCCTGCCAGAATTATTTATCAGGATTTTAAACAGCAGAGAACTGATGATCTCAGGGTAAAGAGAAACTGATAAGTTTTTCCATGCTGGTTACGAATTACATAAGTATGATGATAAAGTTGCCATGATAATTTTGTAATTTATTTTTTTTAAAAAAGTCAGCAATATACTTTTATAAATAGAATGGCATTAAACCCCACCTTATGGCAATGCAGGGTTTGAAAAGGGGAAGGGTGGAAGACATGGTAGCGCATATGCTCATGTACATGCATTTGCGGCTCAAATATCTTTGATTCCTGTGAAAAATAATGATGAGCATGATGCCAAAGGCCGATCATATAGAACATTATTGGGTTGAATGAGATTTTCCACATGCTTACTTTCATTTGTCAGCATAAAACAATTGCCAGAGATAAAGTTATGTCCAACAGCTACAAAGTTTTCACTGTTGCTGTTTTTCAGAAACAGCCTACACTTTTTGTTTGGTCATGTTAAAGATAAATAGTGACACTGTTATAATATCAATAGCACTTAGGTATTGTAGAAATGTAATGCAGAGGCAAGAGCCTTCAGAAAAGATTCTGATATTTTGGGGAAATCAAAGGCAGTAGAGAAAGACACCGATGAAAGACACAGTTGCTAGATCCTATCCATGATGAGCTCACAGGAATTAAAAGCAACGGAAAACAATCCAGCCAGTGTCTTAAACTTCAAAAGAGCTGACTTTAACAAAAATTCAGAGAAGAGCAACTAAGATGATCAAAGGCCCGGAGACTAAAACATATGAAGAACGGCTGCAGGACTTGGGTTTGGCTAGTCTAAAGAAAAGAAGAAACAGGGGACACATGATAGCAGTATTCCACTTACAACCATTTCTTTAGCGACCATTCAACTTCCTAGAATTATGTAATCAAAATTCAGGCATAATTTTGATAACCAACATATATTTATAACAGTTGCAGAATCCTGGGGGTCACATAATCACCATTTGTGACCTTCCCAGCTGGCTTCTAAGAAGCAAAGTCAATAGGGGAAGCTGGATTCATTTAACAACAGCATGATTCACTGGACAACTATGGTAGAAAAGATTATAAAACCAGCTGCGATTCACTTAACAACCAACTTGCTTAGCAATGGAAATTTTGATCTCAGTGGTGGTCATAAGTGAAGGGCTACCTGTTTAAAAGAAGGGGCACAGAAAGCAGCCAAGAGCTGAGAGAGCAGACCTTCCCATTCCTATTGCAGTTCCAACTTGGCAGATGATTTTGTTACCAGCTGGTGATATGCAGGAGAGGGAAGACAGCAAAATTGGACAATCAATCAATCAATCAATCAATCAATCAATCATGCACTGCAAACACAAAATAAAAACTGTCATCTAGCAGTTAACTGTAACAGTGGCATGATATGAAATGGCAACGAAGACAGACGATTTCGTGCATGTAGAGTTTTGTGTGATCCAAGAATGGTCGGAGAGCATTTTCAGTTACCAGTGGTGAAAGTCCCTCAGAATATCTTTCAAGCAGAAGAAAGCAAAACAGACAGGACCCACCCATGTCTATCTTTCCTTACTGTTTCTACTCCTAATGTTCTTGACAATAAGTAGGCTAAAAAATTGCAGTTTGCTGAGGTTTCTGGAGATTTATTTCCAACAACTGTCTAACCTTGATCTAACAATTTTAAATAGCATTCATGAGCCATGGTGGCACAGTGGTTAGAATACAGTACAAGTAATCCCTGAGTTACGAGCTCAAAGTTAGTGCTTACGAGCAAGTCCTGAAGTTACAAATATTGCAGCACCATGGCAGTCATTCGCCCTTATGAGCGACTGCTGAGGCTCTGCAACATTTACATTCCCTCCCTTCCCACCATTCGCAGAGAATGGAGGACTAAAGTAATGCAAGTTCAGTGGGGCAAGATCTCACACTACTGATTTCACATGATCTCATGGTACTTTAGGCCTCTGTTCTCTGCAACAGAGAACAGAAGAACTGAAGCTCGGGGATACTTCCACATGCCTCCAGAGGGTGGATCGGGGCTCCGGAGGCCTTTTTCAGGCCGCTGCAGCCTGGATCTAAGGATGGGGGAGGCTTCCGCACCCTGCCACAGCCATTCCAGGCTCTGGAGGCATTTTCCAGGCCACCTGGATCTAAGGCCGGGGGATGCTTCCACACCCCCCATGGCCCGATCTGGGCTCCGAAGGCCCTTTTGCAGGCTGCTGCCGCCCAGATTTGAGGCCGGAGAACACTTCCACACGTACCCTGTGGCATGATCTGAGCTCCAGAGGTCTTTTCCCTTGCAATGGGAAAATTAACTTCTGTGTTTGTGTATTTTCAGCAAAGCATCTAGATTATAAAGCTGGCTTGAATAAACATTACCATTTTGGGATGTGTAATGATAAACTGTTTTTATTGGCTGTATAATGAACACATTTTATAATTTGTAAAATCCTTTGTCAATTTCCTTATCCTGCTTCCAAAGCATGACAACCCATAGAAAGTGCTAAATTCTATGCTTTCATTAACACAGTCCAAAGGATTCTAATCCTATCTCTTCAAAATGAGGATAAACTACTTTTGAACTGCCATTTTTAGATACATAGAACAGCTGTAATATTGAAAATGGTATTTAATTTTTCCCAGGCCTAGGAATGCATTGCTACCTACCATGATAAAAAAAAGAAATGCGATGTGTTGACATCACAGCAGAACTCCTATCCTTTCATACTTGCAGTCTCTTAATAGTATGTCTAAACTTGAGTTCCACTAATCATTGGTCTCGTATGAATGAACTATTTAGGGCAGGGGTGTCAAACTGCCGGCCCATGGGCCGGATGCATCATGGTGAAACTGCACCCACCCATTGCCAGCAATGGAAAAAAAAAGTCACGACATGTCGTGGCATATCACGTGACATTGTGAGTTTGACACCCCTGATTTAGGGTTACTTATTAACAATTAGATTTCATTGTATACCTTATTTCTATATTATCTAAATATATTCTATGTTGCTGATAGGAGAACCAGTTTGATAGACTGGTGAAGATATCAAGCTAGAAATAGTAGACCATGAGTTCTAGTCCTGCTGGGTAACCTTGGGCCAGTAACTTTCTCTCAACCTTAGGATGGAGACAATGGGAAACTACTTCTAAAATCTTGCCAAGTAAACTGTAGAAACTTATCAGAAGTCTAACTTGCCAGAAGTCAAAGACTCATACAAAGGTATTTCCCCTCCTCCACCCCCAATTATAAATATATTGCACTACTGACTCAATACCTAGTTTTAAACTTCAGTTATAATTAATTCTGTAGGCATTTCTCCGTTTCTTGGATAATTTTAACTTTTAGTTTTAGGTTTTAATCTTAGAGTTCGTACCGTGCAAATGCTGCATTATTTATTGCTACCTAAATAAGTTATTCTTCTATAGCTGGATCTCCTCATCCTCTGTTTTATTGGTCATTGGCCAACATGCATGTGTGCATGCATTTCTGTCTCTCTATCTGCCTGCCTGCCTGCCTGCCGTTGGACATTGGATGCAAATCTGAGGTGTTGACATTCCATGTTTTGTCTTATGCATGCAGACACACATTCTTTTGGATGCCCATGCTCCCAAACAACATAAAAGAATGTAGATGCCCAATTCTCCTTTTCCTGTTATACACATAGAAACAGAACTGGCCTACTTGAATGCAGAATGAATCAATACTTCACCCTTGGTGTGATTTGCAGCTGTTTCACAACTTTTCCTTCTGAATTACAGATGTACATACCAGTAAATTGAATTCTTTCAAATTCTGTCATTTGTCTTCTGTCTCTTATGCCTTGCAGAGGCTGCTTTTAGTGCTGTGTATAAATTTATCCATTCATTTATCATCGTTAAAAATACGACACGTTGAGTGGGTGGGAAAAGGACATAATTGCTTCAGCATTTGCATAAGCCTGTGATGTGTTGGTGTTCAACGGGAGATCTATAACACACAATCATGTATGGGGAAAGTCCCATTGCATTTGCTGTAATGCAGACAACTAGCATCCTCTGGTGGACTGATTACAAAAATATATATACAAAAGATTTTAATAAAGATTGCAAATGCTGGGTGTTACTTCAAGTTAGGACTGCAGGTGACTCTGGAAGTGACAAGATGTGAGGATGTGTCCTCTTTTCTATAATTGTGACATGGAAAATAAATTGAAATACAATGCTCCAACACTGGAAGTTTTTAAAAAGAGACTGGACAGCCATTTGTTGAAATGGTATAGGGTTTCCTGCCTGGGCAGGGGGTTGGACTAGATGACCTCCAAGGTACCTTCCAACTTTATTATTATTAAGTAGTCCTTGACTTACAACAGTTCATTTAATGTCTGTTCAAAAGTTACGACGACGCTGAAAAAAATGACTTATGACCATTTTTCATACTTAATGACCATTGCAACATCCCCACAGTCACATGATTTGTATTCAGATGCTTGACAACTGACTCACATTTATGATGGTTGTAGTGTCCCGGGGGTGTGTGTGTCACGTGACCCCCTTTTGCGACCTTCTGACAAGCAAAGTCAATGGGGAATCCAGATTCACTTAACAACCATGGTACTAATTTAACAACTGCAGTGATTCAATTAATTGTGATCAGAAAAGTTGTAAAATGGGACAAAACTGACTTGACAAATTTCTCACTTGGCATCAGACATTTGGGGCTCAATTGTGGTCGTAAGTTGAGGACTACCTGTATTTATTTGCCTTGAGAGGAGGAACAGCATGTAACTCCACCCTGTGCTTTCAGGGAAATTTTCAGTGTGTGGCTACAATTTCTAACCTGTTAGAGTGGTTACATACACATGTAATACATGATGTCTATCACATACCACATGTAAGGCTACATGCATTAGAACTAAGGAGAAACTTCCTGACAGTTAGAACAATTAACCAGTGGAACAACCTGCCTCCAGAAGCAGTGAATGCTCCAACACTGGAGGTTTTTAAGAAGAGACTGGACAGCCATTTGTCTGACATGGTATAGGGTTTCCTGCCTGAACAGGAGGCTGGACTAGATGACCTCCAAGATCCCTTCCAACTCTATTATTCTATTCTATTCTATTCTGTTTTGTTCTGTTCTGTTGTTCTGTTCTGTTCTACTCTACTCTAGTCTACTCTACTCTACTCTACTCTAGTCTAGTCTACTCTACTCTACTCTACTCTATTCTACTCTATACTTTCATTCTTTTTTTTAAAAAAACAACTTATACTGAGTCAGGCTATGGATTTATTTATCCAGAATAATGATATTCATAGTCATCACACTCTTAGAATTTCTGTGCTGTTAGTGTTTGTGTGTATTTCTTAGCCTTACCTTGAACTGAATTCTTCTACATATAACCCTGAACTAGAGCCCCAAAAGAGATTTCTTCTTTTTAAATGGGCAGCCCAAGAATAAGTTGTAAACATAAGATTTTTGTACCAGTGTTGCTGCTTTTAAGTGGCACACTGTTGTATAAATAAGAGAGAAGAGATTTAATAATGAACTCAGCAAAACTACATAAACCAGCAAGATGCCACTGTCCAACTGTGGTAAACATTTTCCAAAGGCTGTACCCGAGTCATTTTGACAGGACTAAAACTGCCACGATAGCTTCATTTGGGAACTCACCTTGAAATAAATCCTGTCTTATTCAGTTAAGACTTCTCCAAATATAACCCAAAGGCCCATCACCTAAGCAAGACCCATGACTTTGCACACTAGCTTTGTGTTCAGCAATGATGCTCAATGTGGACCACATGGCCATGACATATTTTTAGAGGGCCACCGTCTTTATATGATATGATTTAATAAACAGTGCAGATTATAAAGTACCTTTTTCCAGCTAACAGCAACTGGAGATGGTGATGATCAAAAAGATAAATAAGGCTCCGGAGTGTGATGGGTAATAGAAAAATGTGATAAATAGAAAAAATAAATAAGAAGGAAGACATCTCCTCTTTGTCTTCATGCCTCCATCCAGCCTGCACTGCCTTAAAATCAAATATTGTCTAGGTTTTGGTGTGTCTTGTTTTAGCTTTTTGTTTTGGACTGTTTTCACACAGTAGTGATTCAAACTTTTGTGTATTGTGACCTTGCAAATTGCTTCTCTCTCTCTCTCTCTCTCTCTCTCTCTCTCTCTCTCTCTCTCTCTCTCTCTCTCCCTCCCTCCCTCCCTCCCTCCCTCCCTCCCTCCCTCCCCCCCTCTCTCTCTCCTTGTCTGTGGAAAGCAGCCTAGATTTAAATTATTTAATTCATTTCCTGATTCCAGCAACCAGCTTCAATCCAGCTCCTTTAAATCTATGGTCACTCTAGTCTGTAGACTACTTGATTTGACTTACCTTTCAATGGTGAAATTTGAAAAGTACATTGCTGTTGATTCTATATTATTGTTAATGTTCTTAAAAATAAAGATTTGTTGAAAAAAATATTTCATTTGAAAGGAATACTGGAAAAAGTAATTTCATATGCATGTAGACCTTAGTTCTCCTCCTTCCTTTTCTTCCTGTAATTTTTGTCACAGACATAAGTAAGTTAAAGAAGTATGCCCTTCTTCCCCCCCCCCCCATTTATGTTCTTTTCCAATCGCCTGTGTTCCAGTTCAGCTATCCATAAGCAAAACAAGGTCAAGAACCTTAACATAGAGGACTTGGGCAAGTGATTCAATACTTGACACATGTTAGGTTGAACAGGATAAGATTTCCCCTTCTTTTTCCCCTAAGATCCCTACTGTATCCCATGCTCCTCTTTTAACTTTCAATGAATCTCTTCTGATTCAAACAGCTTCTACCGTACTTTTGCAGCTATATTTTTTATTGTAAAGAACAACAGTTGAGTCCTCTAGCGGACATAAGTGGCAATTACTAAACTAGTTTTTTTTTTTTTTTTTTTTTTAAATCCTTGGAAAGTTCCAAGGGAGACAGAATCTAATGTACCGTATGCACCCAAAAGGAAAGTTAATTGTGTAAATGGTGAAAGATAGTAGCTCAATAGCTCTAAGTTCACCCCCCCACACACACACACCACCCAGTTTCCTAGAACAGATCACTACAGCTCACTTCAGCAGCTACAGGAATTGCAGCAGCAGTTTAAACATACTTACCAGAGAATAAAAGCCATGGAACTCCATGCAAGTTAATGCAGAAGAAACATGCATAACTTTATGCTTGCCAATTCCAGATTTCCATATGCTTATGTTTATGCATGTGAGATTATAATCTTGACATTTATATTTTAAAAAATGCAGAAAGAAAATGGGAATGTTGATAAAATGATAAAGGTCTTATGTCATTGTTTTTGGTGGAAAACAAATTTTGAAATAGAATATATTCAGGTTATACCTGTATCTACTGTGATGCCCTATAATGACATTCATCCATCCATGGAAAAAAATGGGCCATTGACTCCATTTCATTCTATGAGAAAGGGCCTAACAGTAAATCTTGAACATGTAGAAGTAGCTTGACGAAACTGGCCCAGAGTATGGAAGAGCTGAGTTGTTGCCAGCCATAAATGGTTCAGTAGAGATGGGTTTTACCCACTGATTGATGAGGTGCCAACAAAGAATGTATGACTAGGTCCTTGCTTGTCTTCCAATATGTAGTTTTTGGAAATCCAATCACCACATTCTGCCAACTACAGAGCAACACAAAAATAACAGCCACCGTAAGTGTGTGCTTTGCTATTTCTAGTCAATGACATTTTCTCCCACAAATGATAAATCAAGGCCTTCTGATCAATGCCATCTTTGTTACCCAGTGACCAAAGTCCAAAATGAAGTACGCATAGTCACATAAAGCTGTGTCATAAAATATTCTAAATATAACAATATTAATCATATATATATAAAAACAGAAGCTCGAGAGACATGCTGATGGGAGGAGGGAAATACCTTTTCAACAGCTTCTGTGTGGTTTCTGTTAACTAAAATTGGTTTGCTATGCCAATAAATATCATCATTTTGAAAGGCAGTAATCAGATGACTCCATTGGCAAATTGAGAGGAATGCAATGATTTCTCCCAATCAAACAAATTAAATAAAACATTTATATCGAAGATTTATGATAAAATATGAAAACCCGGCTGAAATTTTTACATTTGATGTGTCTGTTTTAGGAAGTA
This sequence comes from Crotalus tigris, assembly GCF_016545835.1. Classification (NCBI taxonomy): domain Eukaryota; kingdom Metazoa; phylum Chordata; class Lepidosauria; order Squamata; family Viperidae; genus Crotalus; species Crotalus tigris. Next base: position 16,013 of record NW_024097217.1, on the reverse strand, counting down.
AGAAGAAAATCATTGGGCGTTGAAAATGCTAACACACAACACACTGATTATGCCATTATGGACACTCTTCCTCATAGCTCCACTTCCCACTATGTTCATGCTATCAATAGTGTTTATGCACTGGCAGACAATCCTTTGAATTATTATACTGCAACACCTAGCTCAGACAAGCCACTGCTATATATTTAAGAGTCTTTTTTGAGTTGGGCATCGTCAGAACCTAGCAAACAAACAAATCTATTGTAAATAAGTTATTTCCAATTGTATCCTAACACTTTTGATTCCCAGACTGTAGAGCTCATTCTGCTGTCCTAGTTAATAAATCCAGACAGTAGGACTATAGACTCATTATCTAAATCAGAGGTCCCCAACCTTTTGGGCACCAGGGACCAGTTATGTGGAGAGAGTTTTTTTCATGGACTGGAGGGGGCATGGTTTTGTGTGCTGCCTGCATCCCACAGATGGGGCTTTGCTTTTTTGTGCAGCCCAGTTGGTGGCATACTGCAGCCCGGTACCAGCCCGTGGACTGGGGGTTGGGGACCCCTGATCTAAATCACACATATATCCACTTTGTTCACACAGAAGGAAAACCTCTTTATTTCAATGTCTTGGCCAACAGAAAACTGAAATAATAAGGTACAGGAATAAGAATATTCCTATTTGCAGATAATTCAATATTTCTTAAAAATTTATAATGTTTCTGCTATATGCTGTGCCTGTTTTTCCTCTCTGTATAAAGAAAATTGGTAGAAAAGAATGTAACTGTTCTGCTTGATCTGAAATACAGTTTTATGCTGAAACCAAAGCTTTCTTTTCCTTTTTTCAGTGCAGTTTGCAATTCAAAAGACTATATTATTTCATTCCATTATCTTTGTGTATACACAAATATACATATTAGGCAAAAAAATGTGCATATGAGAAAAATGAATGCTTACCATGCCTATATTATCATAAATACTCATAAAATATATATGGAATATCTTATTTTCTTGGGAGGGAGAGAACTATTGCAAACAAGAGGTGAAGCAGGAAACAACAAGCTTAAACTTGAAGAACTGAAAAATGAAGTACAATTGAATTTTAGGGATTCTATTTGCATTTGTAAATGTAGTGTTGGGGGGGTTGTTTGACATAATTATAATATTTAACTAATATTTGGGCATTTAAACCATTTTAAATGAAGTTAGGAATGTATGTTGCTACTTTTTAGATTTCTATTGTAGATTTTCTGGAGACTGCTGAAAAGATGAGAATTCACATTTTTATTCTTAGTCAAAAGATAGAGACTTTCATTTATCTGTGCTCACACATGTTCAGGAAGCAATGTGCAACACAAATATATGTGCAGCATGTAAGGATGCATATTGCTTTCTTTTCACTTTCTTTGAAACAATGCAAAAGTAATATGCATATAAGACACCAGAGGGCACTATTTATTTGCACAATGTTTTATGCACATATCTGTACCAATGCATTTTTTATAGGTATACACTCCTTTTTTTTTCTATGACAGTGGGATATTAAATGGAACATAACATGTTTTAGCTAAGGTTTACATTTAATTATGTTTAGAATGAACATCCTGCCCCTAAACATTACAAATAAGAGGGTGGTATATTTTGGAAAATGTCAGTATAAATGTCATCACTACAATATTTCCTGTTTAGGGCTATTAACTTTATTAAAATAGATACTATTGCTTGGAACCCACAAAAGAATAGAAATGATCCCCAGATGATAAACACAACGCACTTCTAAGCCTGGTTACTCTGGAGAATGTCCTACCAGAGCAGAGAATGAATCCCCAATTGCTGTGTAGAATTCTAAACCAAGGCAGAACATATATTTTAGGGTGAGATCCAGTAAAGACAGAGCCAATCTTATTACAGAGTGTTGGGCTCTCCCTAATATTCAGCAAGATGGAATATTTTCTCCTGTGACTACTAAGCTTAAATGGGAATGGAAAAATTAGCATGTTGTGATTGATAAGGCATTTTGGATTTCCAAAGGGAGATACCCAAAGAACATCATCAAGGGGTGACTGGCATCTTATTGGTCTTACCTTAGTGGTGGGATTCAGCAGTTCGCACCAGTTTGGCAGAACCGGTAGCTAATTTTTTGTTGCCCAGGCCCAGAATGGACTTCTAGAAGCAGCACCACACAGAGAACCGGTTGTTCACATATTTGAATCCCACCAATGTCTTACCTACTATCAATTAATCCAAGTTTAATCTAAAGCAATGTAACCTCCTGAGTAAATGAAATTACTTCATTTAGAATCAGAATTGGAAAAGGCTAGATGGTTGTGTCTAAAAGGAACATAACTCTCAAGCAGTGTCAAATTCAGACTGGTCTGTTGTGATACATAGTCCAACAACATGCAAAACACTAAGTGGAAAACCTAACCAATGTCAGTGTGGGTCTACCTCCAGATGGAGGCTATTTCACAGCTGAAACTCATCACCAAAATAGTCCTATTGCAAATTCTGGAAGCCCAATGCTTCTGTGATGGGTGCTGTTATGTCCCGAGCCTTGCAAACGGGCTCGGGGCATTTGCAGGCAGTCCCGGGCAGGTGCAAGCTGCCCGGGACCAGACAGGCTGTCGCCAGTGCCTGTGCGCATGCGCGGGTGCTGGCGCGGGAAAAGTAACACATTGACCCGGGAATTGCCTATATAAGAGGCTGGGAGGTTTTGGGCGTTGCTGAAGCCTTCACCTGTAAGCTGAACACAGAATAAAAGAAAACCTGAGAACTACAACTGCTTCTCGCATCTGCTTTTCGCCAAGGACTCAACACTGGCGACGAGGATGGGATGCCTTACATCGCCTGGAAAGGAAGAGGTGTAAGCTTACCCAAGTGAGTCCTGAGCGGCGGAACGGCGTTGACTCGGCAGCTACCCGCCAATCCAGTGCGCATTCGGGGGTAGGCTGGCTGATAGACCCATCTCCTGAAAATGGCAAAAGTCGGAAGGCTTTCGGAATTCGACGTCTCACATCCAGAGCGGTGGGAGTCCTACGTAGCCAGGGTGGAAAATTACCTCAAGGTAAACCAAGTGAGGGAAGATAGCTTGAAAGCTGCCACCCTGCTTTGTGTCTGCGGTCAAGACGCCTTCGAAATCGCAGAGAACCTTGCAGCACCTGTCCCATTAGAGTCTGTCAGCTACGCAGATCTAAAGAAGCTATTGAAGGAGCACTTCCAGCCCAAGATGTCCGTCATCGCATGGCGCCACACCTTCGAGCAGAGGGATCAACGATCCGGAGAGTCGGCCAAAGAATACATCGCTGCATTGAGGAAGGCCGCCAAGCACTGCGAGTTCAAGGACCTCGAAGAACAACTGAGGGACCGATTCATGTGCGGCTTAAGGCATCGAGATCTACAACAGAGGCTTTTCGCCAAAGAAGACTTGTCCTTCCAAGATGCCTTAAGAGAGGTTACCGCAGAAGAAGCAGCAGGCGGCGCCGTCAAAAACATGCGGCCGATCAGGAACAGTCCAGATGTTGCATCCGTGCACAAGAGGACGTCCAAGGGAACTCCGAGGAGGATCCGGACGAGGAAGTCGACCGTCTCCACCCCACGAAGGAAGGGAATCATAAAGGAAGCTCTGCAGTTCCCCTCAAGTGCATCGGCTGTGGAGGTCGCCACAGGAGAACCGACTGCAAGTTCCGCTCCGCTATCTGCCGGGCGTGCGGGAAACAAGGACATATTGCAGCTGTGTGTCTGGGCCGACGAAAGGTACAACCTCAGGAAGAACGGCGCCTGAAAGGTACCAGGGTCCCCAGCCAGAATAGGGTAGGTTTTTGCGCTTCGCGAAGAAGCATCTTCAGGACAGGCACACACAAGCCCATCAAGAAAAAGCTGTCACTCAAGGTGAAGCTACAAGGGGTTCCATTAACTATGGAACTAGACACGGGGTCTGCCCTTTCAATCATATCCTTACATACATTTAGGAAGATTTGTTCCGGCAGTGGAACTCAGGCTAAATTAAGGCCTTCTGACATTGTGTTAACAGACTTTCAAAATTCGAGAGTGTGTGTTAAGGGGGAGGCCACCCTTAACATACAGTATAAGAATTTTGAAGGTCCACTAGACCTATTAGTAGTAGGGGGTGAACGAACGAGTCTCATAGGACTCGATTGGTTTGAAGCCTTGGGGATACACGTCACGGGGCTCAACAGCTTACAAACACTCGACCTACAGGAAGTCTGCAAAGAATTTGCAGATGTCTTCAGCCCCCAGCTGGGCACATTCAAGGGACCTCCTGTGTCCTTAAAACTAGACCCCACTGTCACACCCATTAGAATTAAAGCAAGAAGGGTCCCTTTTGCTTTAAAGAGTAAAATTGACACTGAGTTAGACAAACTGATCCAACAGGGAATCCTAGAACCTGTTGATTCCAGCCCTTGGGAGACCCCCATTGTCACGCCTCTAAAGGCAAATGGGGACATTCGCATTTGTGCTGACTACAAATGCACTCTGAATAAGGCATTGCAGCAACATGCCTATCCTGTTCCTGTGGTCAGTCATATTCTGGCCTCCCTCAAGGGGGGGCGCGTTTTTGCAAAGCTTGACCTAGCTCAAGCGTATCAACAGCTGCCTGTTGATGATGATGCTGCTATAGCTCAGACTATTGTGACCCACAGGGGAGCCTTTAAGGTAAAAAGGCTACAGTTTGGAGTGAATGTCGCTCCTGGGATTTTCCAAAGCGTAATGGAAAACACACTACGGGGCATACCGGGGGTTTGCCCCTACTTTGATGATGTCTTAATTGCAGGAGACTCCACACACATTCTAGCTGAAAGGCTAAGGGCTGTTCTGTTAAGATTCAGGAAAACAGGCCTCAAGCTCAAAAAAGACAAATGCAAAATTGGGGTGCCTTCTACTGAATTTCTGGGGTTCAAAATTGATGCTGCTGGGATTCACCCTGCTGAATCCAAACTAACTGCCATTTTAGAAGCACCTAGGCCAAAGTCTAAGGCCGAACTTCAGGCCTTTCTGGGCCTCCTGAATTTCTACAATTTCTTTCTTCCACATAAAGCTAGTGTAGCTGAGCCTCTTCACAGGCTATTAGACAAACAAGCAGTGTGGCAATGGTCTCAAATACATGAGGCTAGTTTCAATGAGGTCAAGGCTTTACTCACTTCTAACAGTGTACTTGCACACTTCAATGAGTCCCTTCCTGTGTGCATCGCTTGTGATGCTTCCCCTTACGGGGTAGGAGCCGTCCTGAGCCACCTCAGGTCTGATGGAACTCAGGTTCCTGTTGCATATTACTCCAGAACACTGTCTTCTGCTGAGCGCAACTACGCTCAGATAGACAGGGAGGCTCTGGCTGTTGTTGCTGGAATTAAAAAATTCCATGATTTCTTGTATGGCAGGCATTTCACGGTCTTCACTGACCATAAGCCTCTGCTGGGACTGTTTACCACACGTAAACAAACTCCCCAAATCATTTCCCCTAGAATGCTTAGGTGGTCTATTTTTCTGTCTGCATATGATTTTTCCTTACTCCACAAGCCTGGGAAAGAAATGAGCCATGCTGATGGCTTCAGTAGATTGCCCCTGCCAGTAGTAGAAGCTGACCCTGCGCCAGCTGTCAACATTCTATCCATCCAAGCCTTGCCCGAGTCCCGTCTGAATGCCAGGGATGTCGCCGCTGAAACAGGCACAGATCACACACTCTCACGTGTTCTTTCTTGGGTTTTGTCTGGATGGCCTGAGCACTGTCCTAGTCCTGAGTTTCAGAGTTTCTGGTCTAAAAGGAACGAGTTGTCCACTTCTCAGGGTTGTCTGCTTTGGGGAAACAGAGTTGTCATTCCCACCTCAATGAGGACTAGGATCTTAGAGTCCCTCCACGAGGGTCATCCTGGCATTGTTCGCATGAAGGCCCTTGCGCGCAGCCACTTGTGGTGGCCTGGTTTAGATAAGGACATTGAGGCTAAGGTGAATGCATGCCACCTGTGCCAGCGCTCTCGCCCAGAGATGCCCCAAGCTCCTGTGCATAGATGGGAGGATACACAGTCCCCATGGTCTAGGGTGCACATTGACTACGCTGGGCCCTTTCAGGGCCAGTTCTTCTTGGTCCTCGTTGACAGTCATTCAAAATGGCTTGAGGTTGTACCTGTCTCATCCACCACCACTGCAAAGACTATTCAGGTACTGAGGGGGATTTTTGCTGCACACGGGCTCCCAGATGTCATTGTGTCTGACAACGGCCCTCAATTTATTTCCTCCGAATTCCAAGCTTTCTTACAGGCTAACATGATTCGTCATGCCACGTCTGCACCCTTCCACCCGTCCACCAACGGTATGGCTGAACGCATGGTCCGCATCACAAAGGACGCCTTGAAAAGACTCACCTATGGGGACTGGCATCACAGGTTGGCTGACTTTCTCCTTTCTTACCGCACCACACCGTCCACTTCTACAGGGAGAAGTCCAGCTGAACTTTGCTGGGGGCGCAAACTTACTACAAAGCTTGACCGGTTGCATCCGGACAGACTGCCTTCATCTACCTCACATCCTAGGACACCTAGACAACTACTTGTGGGTGCCCCGGTTTGGGCTCGCAATTACGGGCCTGGTCATACATGGGTCCCCGCTTCTGTGTCCAGGATCACAGGTCCTCTCTCCTACGAGGTTGCCCTGGACAACGGTCGTGTCCTGCATCGGCACATCGACCAACTCCGCCCTAGGTGGGATCTTTCAGATGAGACTCCTGAGTCTTTTCCAGCGGGGGAGGGGGACCCTTTAGAGTAAAGGGAGGGGCACGAGCTGCTGCCCACCTCCAATGATGGAGCCACAAACGGCCCATTCCAAGATTCCGCGAGTGCCCCAAACAGGAATTCTAAGAGCCTATCCAACTACCAGGCATTCACGCCTACTCCAGCCAGGGAGTCACCCCGGGGGTACAATCACTATTCACCTGCACAGCACAGTACTCCAGTCAGGGAGGATACCCGGGAGCATCCCAATAAATCATACCCCGCAAGAGAGCTGGCACATAATCCCCAGAGTTGGCCTGACCTTACCCCAAGTCCTACAGGGGGTCAAACATACAGGGAGGTGGTCGAGGAACCAAGTCCCGACCGCAACACCTCTAGCCCAAATCAGGGAGTAACTGAGTTTTGGGAAGGTACAGAAACCCACACGAGCCCGGACGCAGAACGGGGTTTAGGGATTGGACAGCCTCCTGACAGGTCTTGGATGGACCTAGGAGGTTCTACAGAGACGCCCAGCAGTGGCTATCACTTCAAGGGGCCCGAGGGCCTACAGCTAGGCAGGTCAACCAGGTCACAAGGTGACAGAAGCCCTGGCCTGACGAGCCCGGTGGGCGAGCAAGCAGGCCAGGCATTGGGGCATAGTCCTTGGAAGGCACCAAGGCAAGATAAGGAGAACAGGTTCACGTCTCCTTTCAGTCAGGATACACCTGTCAGAAACCCAGAGCTGAGAAGGTCACAGAGAGCAAGGAAATCTCCTAAGTACTTAGAGGATTACATAACATTGTTGGCTAAACAAAAGCCAGTAAACAGTAGGAGCACTGGGGAGTAGAACACTGCATCAAGAAATAATTGTATGTTGGTAGTAGTCTTAGCTCGGGGGAAAGGGGTGTTATGTCCCGAGCCTTGCAAACGGGCTCGGGGCGTTTGCAGGCAGTCCCGGGCAGGTGCAAGCTGCCCGGGACCAGACAGGCTGTCGCCAGCGCCTGTGTGCATGCGCAGGTGCTGGCGCGGGAAAAGTAACACATTGACCTGGGAATTGCCTATATAAGAGGCTGGGAGGTTTTGGGCGTTGCTGAAGCCTTCACCTGTAAGCTGAACACAGAATAAAAGAAAACCTGAGAACTACAACTGCTTCTCGCGTCTGCTTTTCGCCAAGGACTCAACAGGTGCTATAACCAAAACAGCTTCTCTGATCATGGAGAGGTCACTAGAGAACAGGGATTGTTTTACTCCTTCAACTCCTAAGCTTTTTAGAGATTCTTAAGTCAGAAACAGTCAGTAACACTCTTTTACCATCACACCAGTGGTAGGATTCAGCCGGTTTGCACCACTTCAGCAGAACGATAGCTATTTTTTTGTTGCCCAGGCCCAGAATGGACTTCTGGAAGCAGCATCCACACAGAGAACTGGTTGTTCACACATTTGAATCCCACCACTGCATCAAACCAATGAAAACTCTTGCAGCCATATTTTGTACAAGCTCTAAATCAGTGTTTCTCAACCTTGACAATTTTAAGGCATGTGGACTTCAACTCCCAGAATTCCACAGCCAGCATTACATCAATCTAGCTGAAGAATTACTAGAGGATGGAATACCAAAAGGCCAGCTGTTTCTGACCAGCACTACTCCTAGCCCCCATTGCCAAATAGATGTTGTTTGCATTCGAACACTGAACTCTGTTTCAGGCATAGGCAAAAAGTACAGCTCTCACAATCCCTTGCGTTGATTTGTGTCTACAGTATTGGGAATTCAAATTCAAAACATCAGTTAGCTTACTCCTATTCACTTTCTCTACCACCTCCCTTCAGCACAACTAAATGTAATTACAATTACATAGAAAAACTTGGTAGAGGAAGTTGTAGCAAGGATAGTTCAGTTTGATCTCAAGTAAACTGGTACCCACCTTAAACTATCAAGTATATACACTACTTTGTAACTAATAATAATAATAATAAAGTTGGAAGGGGCCTTGGAGGTCATCTAGTCCAACCTCCTACTCAGGCAGGAAACCCTATACCATTTCGGACAAATGGCTATCCAGTCTCTTCTTAAAAACTTCCAGTGTTGGAGCATTCACCGCTTCTGGAGGCAAGTTGTTCCACTGGTTAATTGTTCTAACTGTCAGGAAGTTTCTCCTTAGTTCTAGGTTGCTTCTCTCCTTGATTAGTTTCCATCTGTTGCTTCTTGTTCTGCCTTCAGGCGCTATTTGGGATGTCGATTAAAAAAACACAAGACTGTAGTTTTTTTCTTTCTTTCTTCTGAATATTTTTCTGAAATGATCTCAAATATTGGAGCCTATAAACTGGATGCACTGGATTCATCTTAAATTTCATCCTCTCAGGTCAACACCTATAAGGTTCAATGGTATTAAATCAAGAAATATTGCCCAGTATTGCACCTAGAGAAGCTCTCTTGGTTAATTGTGAAAATGGACATCGTAGTCCTCAGCATTAACTTTAACTTTACTTAAATGTCTATTCTTCCTTTACATAGGATTTAATTGATTGGCTGATTGTTTATGTGCCATCAAGTTAAGTCAATTTATAGCAACTACATTGATTTTCTCTGTGACAATCTGTTCCTAATCTGGTCCTTCTAGTCTTCTGCTGCTGCACCCATTGCCACTGTAACTGAGTCCATTCACCTTGCTGCTGGTAGTCTTATTTTTCCTTCCATCTTGCCCAATAGTTGTGCCTCCTCCTGAGAGCCAGGTCTTTGCATAATGTGTCATGTTTAAAGGGTGATAATCTTGATCATTTGGACCTCTACTGAAGACTCTTGATTTGATTTATTGGATGATCCATTTGTTTTTTGTTCTTTTGGCTATTCATGGCTTTCACACACTGGATTAATCAGCTTATTAGCTTACTGCCCTAATAAAAATGAAGCACATTGGCTTCATAAATCCATTTTCTCCAATTATGTGACAGAAATTATCCTGCATTTCAAATTTTAATGTTTACTCATGGGTATTCACTGCAGGGAGAATATGCTGTTCCAGCAAGGGAAACTAATAGAGCTGAAGAGATATTTGTTTCCCTTGCTGCAAAACAAGGATTCTTTGGCAATTTGGAATAATATTCGACTTGTATGTAGGTGTTTGTAAAAAAAAACTCAGGGAGTTCATAATTCTTCCATGCTGTTTAGTCTTGAGCAGTTCACTTCTGACTAACAGGAAGTAACAGATGGTGTAATTGAACAGTAATGGATTGCATGTAAGGAGACTGAGTCAAGCAGAATTCAAGCAAATCAAACATTATTTCCCAGAAGTAAAACTAGTAATGAAGGGAATGAGTTTCCTCATGGAGTTTTAATTGATGGACAAGTCAGACCTTTGTGAATATCCTCTTTTAGAAGGAATGTTCTTTCAAAGCTTCCTTCTCACTGACTTACATGTCACCATTCTTTCTCCCACTACAAAGGTCTTGATGTGCTCTCAAGACTTTGATTCCCCACCAAGTTACTTTGGCCAAATATGTGAATTGGCCCTTTGTGTTGGTTGAAGTCAGTCTTCCCAGTGTTGCACCTTCCAAAAGTATTGAGACTTCAGCTGCTCAAAGTCCAGCCACAGTAATCATCAGCATCTTGATAGAATAGCAGACAGCTTCGTACTGGGCTTCTCTTGTGCCCTGCCTTGCATAATGTGTGCTGGGCATTGAACCCAGACCCACCATAATTGATTGACTTCTGCCATTGGATGTGCAAAAAAATTTGCTTCTGAGCTCCTCTCCAAGGTGGTTCAAAAGTGATTTTCTATATCTGAGCCAAGAAGCAGAAAAATGATTTATTTGTCTAGATTAGCTATATATGTAGCAATGAGATTTGTTGGAGGTTGTTATTTTTAGACCATCAACCCACCAGCATATATGGTACATACACAGTTAGAAACCATATATATTTAGTAGGTGTTTATAACCCAGCTTTTTTTGCAGTTTAAAGCACAATAGTAAGATATTGAAAATACAAAATAGATAAATTGTGGGGCACATTCTGTAAAACAATGCGACAATTAAAGAGCAGGGATGGACAATATATGCTCTTTGGGTAGCCTGTAGCAATTAGCAACTTGATTGGAAAAGGACTGGAGAGACCACTTTAGAGTGGTAGCATAATAGCGTGAGGAATGAATTAATTTAATTAAGAGATTAAATGCTATGCAGGGGGGCTATTACTTGATGAAGAATTTCAAACTTTTGGAGAAAATCCTTAGCTTTTATTTCTTTTATTTTCCAGTTCTGTTACTGAGTAGCTGCAGAGGTAGTTCTGCCTTGTTGGCTGACAGATGCATCTCCCCAGCATCTTCTGTTATTCATGAAAGTAAAATGGCAGAGCAATTCTCTGCTGACAGATAAAAGAGGGACATCATTCCTGTCATGGGTTCACTTTGGAGGAGCAATTTGGTTGAAGTTCTTATGAAGCAAAGCAACCTTTTGAAGATCTCTTCAGCCCTATTATGTCCTGTCCAGGGTTAAGTTTCATCTTCTGATGGGAAACAGATTTATTTGCCAAATTCCAGTAAACTGGGAGCTTAATTAAATACTCCCACTTCACTTCAGCTGCCAATCATTCCTGGTACTTCTTTATTGGGTTAAATACTACAAGCAGAAGACTATAATAATAATAATAATAATAATAATAATAATAATAATAATAATAATAATAATAATAATAATAATAATAATAATAGTAATAATGTTGGAAGGGACTTTGGAGGTCATCTAGTCCAACCCCCTGCTCAGGCAGGAAACCCTATAGCATTACAGACAAATGGCTGTCCAGTCTCTTCTTAAAAAACTTCCAGTGTTGGAGCATTCACCACTTCTGGAGGCAGGTTGTTCCACTGGTTAATTGTTCTAACTGTCAGGAAGTTTCTCCTTAGTTCTAGGTTGCTTCTCTCCTTGAAGAACAAGTATAAGTTCACCTTTTGTAATGGGGTCCATTTTCTGATCCAAATCAAATATCTGCTTGAGATCTATACTATTATGGGAAATCAGAGACCTGTTCTTGCCTCGGGATTTTCAATTCCTTTGTAACTGAAACGGCATATTGCACAGAATAATCAAATTATACATATTTAAATAAAGCACTGCATGCTATATCTTCTTTGCTGAAACACTATGTTGTACTGACAGTGATGAGAAAGCACACAAAATGAAAAATTGTTTCCAGATAGGAAAAGACTTGTATTTTTAAACTCAGGAATACAAAGCTCATTTTAATGCTACAAATCAGCAGTTCAAACAAACAATGCTGCCATGTCATAATTTAACATGGTTATGACTTTGGGTTAATTCATTTGAGTAGTATACTGCTCTGTTGATAAATGACTGTTATTTAATATTTCTACCTTGGCTGTTTTTATCATGTAATATTAAACCTAAATATGAAGGAAATATTTCAGGGGGGAAAAGGAGAATGTTAGAATGCTTCCAAATGATATAAAATAGTGTTTGATTCACATCCAATATGGCTTATAAATATGGTTAAATAAATATATTCTAATCTTATTTTTAGTAATGTAATTATGGGATTTCCATAGCCATTGCTTTATCCAATTTGAGGCTCTGAGTGGGCTTTCTGGGATGCTTGGATGGAAACCAGCCCCCATCTGAAATTTTATCTCCTCAAGGTTCCTCATTACAATGAAATTTGTCTGTTCAAACTTACCTAGATACCCCCCCCCCATGAAGACTTTAGATAAATATAATCCTTTTGAGATATGTTAAGTCATCTCAATTTACTCTACTCCACAGTAAAGCACTGTGAAGCGGTACATAAGTCCAAATGCTATTGCTATTTATTCCCTGCTTACTTCCTTAGTTATGTTTCATGAATGAACCATAAGTGGCACATTTAATGTTCAAGTCTAGTGACTGTGTCAGTTCATAGGAATTTTGCTGGGCGATTTTGCTTAGGAAGACAAGACCTGCATCAGCTATTAATAGTGAGAGAAAGTGATGAAGAGAAGATCATGGGTTTTCTTTCTCCCTTTCTCTACACAACCATGTGATTGATTGTATAAAACTCTTTCAAACAAATCTTGCTCCATGGTCCTTGTAGCTTCACACCGTATATATGTGTCTGTGCGCCTGCACATACTTATTTTATTCCCGTACTCAGCATAGCTGTCAACAACTGCTTTAGCAACTCCTTTTAAGCATGATTAAACTACCAAAGGATACAAGGGAGAAATTGTACTCTGAAAAACTATTGGATGGCTATGACCCCATTGCATGCTGAGTACCAGAACTGCTGCACAATTCACTGGTGTTGTGGTCTACATATTTTCAGACTGCCCAGGGGTTTACAGTTACCAACATCAATGTATTAAAGCTCTACAGGTGTCATCCACATCTGTCTGCACCTAACAAATCCAGTATTCTCCCACTCAAATAAATCCTTTGGCTGAAATGTTGGTTTATATACATTCCAAAGGCTTAGGGTTAACTTTAGTACGTATTTCAGCCATCCTTGCACTTATTAGCTCTTTGAACACCAATGTAAAATGTAACAGATTTTAAACAGACTCTTTGGTCCTTCTCAAATATTCTTCAAAGTGCACAGGATCACATCTTGCAAGGATGAATCTATACTGAGATCTTTAATTGGTCTCTGGAGTATCAGTTCTTTCTTGTGTGGATTTTAATGTGTATCTATGGATGCAAAAAGGCTTTTTCCTATGTACAGTGTTGAGTCCGTGGCGGGAAAACAGACACGAGAAGCAGCTGGAGTTCTCAGTTTCATTTATTCAGCGTTCAGCTTACAGGAAGATGGCTTCAGCCTCGCCCAAACGCCTCGCAGCCTCTTATATAGGCAACTCCCGGGTAAATGGGTTACTTTTCCCGCGCCAGCACCCGCGCATGCGCACGGCGCTGGCGACAGCCTGTCTGGTCCCGGGCAGCTTTGCACCTGCCCGGGACTGCCTGCAAACGCCCGAGCCGTTTGCAAAGGCTCGGGACATAACACCCCTTTCCCCCGGGCTAAAACTACTACCAACATACAACATTTATTTTATATGACATTTTGCTCCCCAGTGCTCCCACTGATTACTGGCTTTTGCCTTGCCAGCAATGTTATGTAATCTTCTAGATACTTAGGAGATTTCTTTGCTCTCTGTGACCTTCTTAGCTCTGGGTTACTGGCATAAGTCCCCTGACTGGAGGGAGGCGTGAGCCTGTTCTCTCTATTGTGCCCTGGTGTCTTCCAAGGACTGTGCCCCGATGCCTGGCCTGCTTGCTTGCCCACCGGGCTCGTCAGGCCAGGGCTTCTGTTACTTTGTGACCTGGTTGACCTACCTAGCTGTAGACCCTCAGGCCCCTTGAAGTGATAGCCGCTGCTGGGCGTCTCTGTAGAACCTCCTAGGTCAGTCCAAGACCTGTCAGGAGGCTGTCCATTCCCTGAACCCCATTCTGTGTTCGGGCTCGTGTGGGTTTCTGTACTTTCCCAAAACTCAGGTGTTCCCTGATTTGTGCTAGGGTTGTTGTAGTCGGGACTTGGTTCCTCGACTAACTCTGTGTATGTTTGACCCCCTGTAGGATTTGGGGTAAGGTCAGGCCAACCTTGGGAATTGTGTGCCAGCTCTCTTGCGGGGAATGATTTGTTGGGATGCCCCCGGGTATCCTCCGTTGCTGGAGTGCTGTGTGATGTGTGTGGAAAGTGAGTATGCCCCCGGGGTGACTCCCTGGCTGGAGTAGGCGTGAGTGCCTGTTGTGTGGGTAAGCTCCATGACTTTCTTTTCGGAGCAATTGCAGAACCTTGGGACGAGCCGTTTGTGGCTCCCTCAGTGGAGATGGGCAGTAGCTCTTGCCCTTCCCTTTGCTCCAAAGGGTCCCCCTCCCCCCCTGGAAAAGACCCAGGAGTCTCAGCAGAAAAGTCTCGCCTAGAGCGAAGTTGGTCGATGTGCCGATGCAGGACACGACCGTTGTCCAGGGCAAACTCGTAGGAGAGAGGACCTGTGATCCTGGACACAGAAGCGGGGACCCATGTATGACCAGGCCCGTAATTGCGAGCCCAAACCGGGGCACCCACAAGTAGTTGTCTAGGTGCCCTAGGATGTGAGGTAGATGAAGGCAGTCTGTCCGGATGCAACCGGTCAAGTCTAGTAGTAAGTTGGCGCCCCCAACGAAGTTCAGCTGGACTTCTCCCTGTAGAAGTGGACGGTGTGGTGCGATAAGAAAGGAGAAAGTCAGCCAACCTGTGATGCCAGTCCCCATAGGTGAGTCTCTTCAAGGCGTCCTTTGTGATGCGCACCATGCGTTCAGCCATACCGTTGGTGGACGGGTGAAAAGGCGCAGACGTGGCATGACGAATCAGGTTTGCCTGTAAGAAAGCTTGGAATTCGGAGGAGGTGAATTGAGGGCCGTTGTCGGACACGATGACATCTGGCAGCCCGTGTGCAGCAAAAATCCCCCTCAGTACCTGAATAGTCTTTGCAGTGGTGGTGGATGAGACAGGCACAACCTCAAGCCATTTTGAATGGCTGTCAACAAGGACCAAGAAGAACTGGCCCTGAAAGGGCCCAGCGTAGTCAATGTGCACCCTAGACCATGGGGACTGTGTTTCCTCCCATCTATGCACAGGAGCTTGGGGCATCTCTGGGCGAGATCGTTGGCACAGGTGGCATGCGTGTACCTTAGCCTCAATATCTTTATCTAAAGCAGGCCACCACAAGTGGCTGCGTGCAAGAGCCTTCATACGAACAATGCCAGGATGACCCTCGTGGAGGGATTCTAAGACCCTAGTCCTCATTGAGGTGGGAATGACAACTCTGTGTCCCCAAAGCAGACAACCCTGAGAAAGGGACAGTTCGTTTCTTTTGGACCAGAAACTCTGAAACTCAGGACTAGGGCAGTGCTCAGGCCACCCGGACAGGACCAAGGAGCGGACACGTGAAAGTGTGTGATCTGTACCTGTTTCAGCGGTAACATCCCTGGCACTAAGAGGGAGCTCGGGCAAGGCTTGGATTGATAGAATGTTGACAGCTGGCGAGGGGTCAGCTTCTACTACTGGCAGAGGCAATCTACTGAGGCCATCAGCATGGCCCATTTCTTTCCCAGGCTTGTGGAGTAATGAAAAATCATATGCAGACAAGAAAATAGACCACCTAAGCATTCTAGGGGAAATGATGTGGGGAGTCTGCTTACGTGTGGTAAACAGTCCCAGCAGAGGCTTATGGTCAGTGAAGACCGTGAAATGACTGCCATATAGAAAATCGTGGAATTTTTTAATTCCAGCAACAACAGACAGAGCCTCCCTGTCTATCTGAGCGTAGTTGCGCTCGGCAGAAGACAGTGT